>NC_016090.4:2258131-2566426 GCF_000004515.6 Glycine max
CCTTCACTACCGATCACGCCTTTCCCGACCCCCCACCTACTCGGCGGGGCCACGAACAAAAGGGGGATTTACACTCCCCAAGACCATGCCAACAGTGAGGGCCCATCCTGACGGAACTAAGCAACCCGAAGCACCTGTGCAGATGAAAGAGAAAGGCAGTAAAAAGAAGTGAAGAAAGCGAAAGCGCAGTAGAAAGAAGAGTTTACGCGTTAATTTAAAGAAAATTACACAAGGGCAAAATCGTCATTACATACGCATTAAATATTATTCAATTTTTTTTTTTTAAAAAAGTTCAGTTCCGGAAGACCTTCTTCCGGAACTTCCGGATGACGATCTTCCGGACGAAGTTTGTGAGTACTTCCGGAATTCCCAAATTCTTTTTCCGGAAGAAGTCTTTTTCCGGAAACTTTCCGGAAAAGCTTGTTCCGAAAAGTTTACGGAAATACTTCTTCCGGAAGAAGAATTATTGAAGGGCAATTTTGCCACTTCACTGTTTGCTGGGTGCCCCAGCAATAATGCTGGGTGCACGTAGCAACTTTGTGTTTGAAGGAATTGGAAGTACCATTGAAGACTATGAAGAAACATTCGAGCAACATGAGGCTTCATGATCAAGTGAAACATGACATGACATGCCAGAGTCATGTCTCTGACCCCACTAGGTTGAAGAGTAGATGCGAGCTCGATGCCAAAAAGAAAGTGAAACTTCAAAAACAAGAATCGGATTCTGTACATTCTGTACAGGAAGGATAGATTCAAAATGGAACATGGCAAGGTTCTTTGGAGTGAGAAATATTGGATACTCAAGAAAGCTGCTACGTACGCAAGAATTGTTTATTCATACTTCTTGAACTCGGTATTGGAGCTTGGTTCTCTAGGGTGTCTATTTAAGGCACATACCAAGGCTCCTTTCAGCAGAGAGGAAAGAAATAAAAAGAAAAAAAAATTAAGATAAAATTTTGAAATTAAAATAAAGTATAAAAGTGTAAGTTTCACATATTTTTCTATTCATTTATCTCTATTTCTACTCTCTTTCCCTCACAAACAAACACCCTAAGCCAGTTAAGATTAGGTATATATAAGTTTATTTAGATGTGGGTTTATTTGGCTTTATCTATTTAACTCATAAGTTATATGCATGACATTTCTTAGCTGTTGAACACTCTTGCTAAATAAACATTTAAAAAAAAAGAATCATAGTTTCTTGTTTTTTTAAAATATGAATAGTTATTAAATGTTTAATGTCTATATTCATTAATCTTAATCATGGACTAACTCGCTAAGCTATGGATTAAGTGAGCATAACACAAACTATACAAAAAAAGACCCAATTAATTTAATTAGACAATCAGTTCCATTTTATTTTTTTTATCTATAGCAATTAAACTTAGAAAATACTAAATTTACAACTCATGCACAATACTTAATTAACCCAGTGTTCCACTCCATGTAAATACAAGTAATTGCAATTAATCTATTGATTCATACTAAAAATATTTCAATATCTGGATATTTGGTTTTGAACCATGCAACCATACTTGGTAGCTACAAACTACAACAGATCTTCGATGGAAAAAGAAGAAAGATGGCCAAGACTTTTACTGAAGGGAAAATTTGATTTTTACCCTAAGTACACACACGGATGCCACAGGAGCACATAACATATTACGTGACTGACATTTATTAATTTCAGGGACATTTTTATCAATTATTTACTTATGGAAACCAACTTGAGAATACAATATAATTTCAAAAGCTAAAATTTTGATTCACTGTATTCAAAACTGGAAAAAAGAAATGGAACAGCAACACCATGTGGTGTCGTGGTGTTGTAGTTGGTTATCCGAGCAATGCCAATTTGTTCATTATTTTTTCACTTTATCACATTGTGAGGATGACATGATTAAAAACAACAAACACGTGGTTAATCTTTTCTTCATGGAGATCATTGTTCAGTCCACACATAACTGACCTCAAATGTTACAAGTTACTTGTTTACTTTTGTTCGTGTAAACATGATGCAAGTTTCAAAAAACAAAAAACAAAAGAGCTTCTCAGAAAGAAGCATAGCTATACTCATTCAAGGTGTCACTGATAGTAGTATCAGTGTCACTGCTACTTTGACTTTTCTCATTACATTGTATGAATGCTTCCCTGGCTTGGACTGACATGGAAAGATTTGTGTTTGGAATTGCACAATGCGCTTTCTGTATGTTGGTAGTGGCTGAAGAGTAAGGCAACCGCGCAACGGTAACGGCGGAACTGGTAGCAGTAGCTGCTGGTTCATGGCTTGTGAGACGCTTTTTGGCACCTCTATGCATGTGTGTGGCACAGTATTTCTGACCAGGAAGAACAGCACTCTTGCACTGCCACTTCTTACCATCTGTTCTCCGGCACCTACCGGATGCAGCTTCTATGTTGGTTCCGTCATTCAGGTATGAAGGGTTGCAACCAGAAACTGAAACTGCAGCAAAAAAAAGCAAGAATGTTCTATCAGCTTTCTGTTAAAAAGTTTGTCCTTAAAAAGTTAGTAATAACATAAACACATAAGAGATGCACAAGCTAGTATTTTGTTTTTTTTTTTTCCGAAATAGTTATAGAAAGTACTAGTCCAGGGAAGTACTGAATATTAACATGGACAGGGAGGAAGTTACTTACGGTTAAACTGAGAAATAAGAACAATAATTATAGACTATTAGATCATATCTGAATGCTTGAGTTTAAAAGATAAATGCACAACCTTTTTAAGTAATCATGTGATTACTAACTAACTTTTAATCTTGATATGATTGAAATTTTTAATTCTCACATTCTTAAAATGAGAATTGTTCTAGTTATATATATCCCTCGGATAAGGATGGGAAGAAGAATGCATTTTTCACCACGTTAAAGTCATTTAGCAGGGATAAATTGTCTCTTCCTTTTTTTTTTATATCAATTTAATAATATATGTAAATGCAATCATTCACATGCTGTCTATATTTATGCTGCTGATGTAGTTTCTGACAGCAAATAGTGTACTCACCCTTAATATCCACAAATCTGTGTATCTTTTGCATAACTCTACTCAGTTAATGTTTGGTTTGCATCCTCTCCCAACAAGTGATTCAAACTAAAGAAGATAGCTTCTTTGAACTTGTATCTTAACATGATCAAGACGAACATTCTCAAACAGTATAACAAAATGCCACAGGGGCATGAAAAAAATAAGTGTATTCCGAGGAACACTTAATTCTATGCAAAAAGACCAGCTTCTATGAGGGTGTGCTATGTGCTTGTAAAGTTAGGAGTAAGATATGGAGAAATCCATCTAGACTAATTGAGCACACAATTATTAGAGTGCACTTAAAGACCCATATCAATGACATATGAGATTCTGAAATTAGGCACCACAGAACAAGCATGACAGCAAACAAGACAGAACATACTTGCTATGATGCTATTGATTCCCCTTTGTATTTGTGGGGATTGGTAGGAACATGTGAGACTATTAAGAAACGTTTGAGCAACATCAGGATTCATGATCAACTGAAACATAACATGACAGTCATATATCACTGACCCCACTAAATGGAAAAAGGTTTGATAGGATTGAGTTTGTTGTTCTGGCAGTGTGGGGGAAGAAAGGGTATCTGTCTCTATTCTGTAATACTCTAGTTCTACAAAATATATTGAAAAATACAGAAATTGTTGCAAGTTGCAACCCCATCAAAATTACCTTGAAGAACACTCGTTGGGGAGAAGCTTATTCCAGTAGAGATGCCATTAGTATTAGTATCACCAACAATGCTTCCTTTCCCACCGCTTTTAACACCGATGTTGTTGCTGATACAGCTCTTGGACTGGTTATCTTTCTGGCATATCTTTAGGCAACTTTTGCTATCTGAAGCAACAACGGATGTCGCACTGCTGAAGGCAGCTATCTTAGGGGCAACTGGAGTGGCAAGAGTGGTTCCAGGGGACACTGTGGACGCGGAAGAAAACGACATGAGGTAGTCAGCATAACCTGCCCTATTTTTCGACCTATTATTAGCAGAAGAGCAATTGGTGACACTGAGGCTCCTTGATGGGGTACTTGATGTGTCAATATGTGGAATGGCGATAAGGTTTGGACTTGAAATTTCAAATTGTGTCTTTGAGGATGGTTTGGTGTGTGACTTGCTACAAGGCTTTGTTGCCAAAGGAGAGTTAACTTGAGATGTTTCCACAGGCTTTCTTGAACGATTTCGACCTCTGTGCATGTGCCTTTCACAGTACTTCTGGTTAGGCACCACATTCTTACCACACCTCCATTTCTTTCCATCAGTTCTTCTACACCTATGAGGTTCTGGATCCACCATAATCCCATGATCAAAACCCAGGAAACTGTATTCTGTAACCAAACAAAAATTAACAAAAAATTAAAAAACAAACCCATCATTACCTTACAATTACATAAACGAACAGACTCTTTTAGCATCAAAAGATTTGAAAGTAGGCTCACCTTTGAACATATCAAAATTACAGAATGAATCCTTACACAAATTAAATCCACTAGTAAGCATTTGCCCAAATCTTAGAACCAAAAACAAAACTTAGCTAACAATTAACTCCAAAAGAAACAGGTAGTAATTCATTCTAAGACAGAATCAAACATGACACTAACTCATCCTATAAATAAAAAACACCACAGCTTAAGTGAAAAAAAAAGAGAGTAAAACTTTATTATATATAAAAATAAAAATAGAAAAGGGGATGATCAGTTGATCAAAGGTTATTTATTACAAACCTGACATGTTGCTAGGGAATTGCACAAGGTGATAAGGAGGAGGAAGATTATAAGCCAAATGGTTGAAGATGAAAACTTGATGGTGAAGCTCACGCCTCTGAGCTTCAGTGATCACATGGTTTATTTCTTGTGGAGTCGAATGAGAAGCATCAAACCCGAGATGAAGTTCAACACTGTTGGGAGAAGAAGTGCTGTTCTCTTCCTTGACCATAACAACCCTCTTCCTCTCATCAACAACACGACTTTCCATCTTGTGTTCCATGCCAATCTTCTTCTGGGGTCCACCTCCTACCCCTCAAAAAAGACACAAACATAAGAACAAGAAGCAAAAAAAATACAAAAAAGAAAGAATAATAAATAAAAAAAAAAGGTGCTAATGAAGAAGCATGTGATGATGGGCTAAAGAAGAGAGAGTGGAAGAGAAAGTGAGAAACCAGAAGTGTTGTGTGAAGAGGGAACAGTTCGAAGAGGCTTAGCTTCCATTGTCACATTCACATAAGGCTTTTTTTTCCTTTTTCTTAAGAGGGTCTGTGTCCGATTGTGATGCTCAAGGAAAAAAAGCTTCTTTTTTTATTACCTTTTTTCAGTGTGAATATTAAAAATAATGTTAAAGGGTATTTGAAAAGGGTAAGCTCGGCACGGAAGTGCTTCTGCAGTTGCCTCCATTTACTTCTATTGTAAGTTGCAAGAGTGGGAGAGAGAGAAGGGTAGAGAGAGAAAGGGGTGTCAGAAGTTTCTGACAAACAGCTTATTACATTGCAAGACTTTGCAGCAGTCACGTTCAGACAAACAAAATGAACCTTACGTTATATACTAGACTAGACTGTTCAACAGTGTTAGGCGCGTGAGCACACTCCACTATCCATTCCTTTACCAACAAAATATTTATTTTGGTACAGAACAACGTTTTCTCTAAGAGGTGTGTGTTATCTTATTCTAATAAAGTAAGATGATTATACTCATTACAGAATTTGGAGTTTTTTTTTTTAATCATGTATATTTATAGGTTTTGTTTATTATTAATTTTTATCGAGAAATTCGGTCACTCTAGTAGGAGTAATTGGTCATTATTTTATATTTTTTAAAGGTAAATATTCATTTTCATTTATGAATAAATAAAGTGTTGATAAATTCGTTGTTAAAAAATAAAAATTTAAATTTTAGTCCTTGAAAGTGAAAAAAGTGCGACAAACTATCAATCCGTTAATTTTCATCCGTTAATGTTAATGAAAAATTCTAAGTGACACCTTCAACGATGAATTTGTCTTTACACATTTAGGAATAAAAATAATTATTTATCTAAAATATAATTTAATCTTCATATTTTTTCCTTTTTTAATTTTAGCAAATATAATATTATAATAAACACTTGAAAAAATAGGAAGACAAACATAAATTAGAACAAACATAATAATAAATATAATATTAATTAATAAGCATAGTCTTTCTATTATTCTGAAATTTCTAATCTGACAATACTTTGTCCAAAATATGAGACTCAAACAAAAATGCATAATCATTAAGTTAATTCTTACAAAAAAAATGAGACTCAACTTAATTTTGTTAGTACTTAATGTTGTCACAATAGAAATTTCGGAGTAACAGATCAATTATGTTTATAAATCAATATCATGCTTATTATTATGTTTGTTTTCCTATTTTTTAGTGTTTATTATAATGTTATACTTGTAATGATTAAAAAAAGGGAAAAAGAAGAAAATTATATTATATTTTGGATAAATAGTCATTTTTATCTATGAATATGTAAAGCACTAACAAATTCGTCCCGGAATATGTCACATAGGCTCTTTCATTAACGATAACAAACAAAACGGATGAATGGATTTGTCTCACTTTTTTGCACTTTTGGAGACTAAAATTTGAATTTCATCTTTCAGAGACGAATTTGTCATCTCTCTACACATTCAGGAACGAAAATGACTATTTATTCCTTTTTTTATAAAGAGAATTTACATTTCAAAGAAAGGATAAATAGTCAAATTTATTCTTGAAAATGTAACGCACTGATAAATTAGTTTCTGAAAGATGAAAATTCAAATTTAGTCATTGAATATATAAAAAATACAACATATTAGTCTTGTGTTAAATTAGGCCTTGAATATTACAACTTAATGATAAATATGGTCTCACAAATTTAATTACAGGACCAATTTGTTGCATTTTTTACACATTCAATGACTAAATTTGTATTTTTCATCTTTCATGGACCAATTTGTCTCTAAATTATACTTTCGGAGATGAATTTGACTATTTACCCTCAAAGAGATATTTCATCACTCTTTGTGACAAGTCATGTATGAACCTTGATAAAAAGTTACATTTTTAATTTTGGAAACTATCCCAACCTATCTGACGACGGGATGATGAAAACAAAATAGATAAGCCAAAGCGTTCTTCTCCAAGGGAGAAAACGAGCGGAGTTGCCACCAATGTTTATTTGAGGAAAACGTTAGAAAAATCGAAAGAGGTATGCAAAATTTGGAAAATAAGGGTTTCGGGAGTTGTTTACGCATAGGGAAAGTATTAGCACCCCACGCACCCGTCACAAGGGATGGTAACCTTTAATCGAGTGTGCGCAACGTGACTTCAGAATTATTTTCTTTTTCCTTTTTATATTTTTATTTTTTTTAGGGTCGACAAGGGGATGCCCTTGCTCCTACGTATCCTCAGGTACGATGAGGAATTCAGACCTACATAGTTCTTTATGTCTGAACGTTTGTGTGTTAAATTGATTTTATGTTTTTGAAAGATTTACTTTAATTGCGAACAAAAAATCGTTTAAGGCGTTGGACCTTGAAACGATCTTTTAAATTTTGAAAAGCGGAGAGAATCGTTAAGGCGTTAGACCTTGAAACGATCTTTTAAATTTTGATAAGCGGAGAGAGTCGTTAAGACTTTGGACCTTGAAACAATCTCAAGTGATATTTGATAAAAAGAAGTTAATTATGAGTTGGTTTTATCTTGGTTTCGTTTATTAACTTTCAATCTCTTTTAAAGACTATTTTACAACACTAGTGATCGGTTAAGATTGAATTTTACAAAGAAAGACGAGATTGTCGATGATGGATGGAGAAGATGAATGTGCACATAATAACAAGGGGGACCCCTAAGGGTACATAAATCACATTCAATTCCAAAAAATAAAAGTAACCGACGGTTGCACGAAGAACACAGAACAAGAAAACAACGTAGGGAATGATCGCGGTCGCGATTCGTTAGCGCCTCGGCTTCGTTTCCTCTTCTTTCTTCTTCTTCTTTCTTAATTCTACCAATTCCCTCCACTTCTGAACCTTGTCCCTTTAAAACACCCCTAGGATGCAAAAGGCCACCTTAGGGCGATTACAGCTCACTCAAGTGAGCTGAAACTTAACCTTGAAGCAGGAAGCTCGCCCAGGTGAGCTAGTCCCTTAGCCTTGAAGTTATTTGGTGGCCCAAGCGAGCCAAATGCTGGCCTAGGTGAGATGGGGCCTAGGAAAAACAAGGAAAAGACCTTTTTGCCCTCCTTTCTTTGTATCTTTTGTCTTCCTGATCGAAACACCAAATGGTTTCTTGCTTTGCACTGTAACTGGCGTTTAACACTGTAAGTCGACTAGCAAGGATCAAAAGATCAACGAACAGTAGTCCCCAGACGAAATTAGGCTATGACAAAAACCTCTCACAACTTTTCACCATTTTCAAAATATATTCAAATTCCATCATTATTTTGAAAATCACATTGTTTTAGACAAAAGTATCTAGCGAATTGAATATTTACTTAATAAGTCATGGGTTTGACTCATTTGAAAAGCCTTGAACCAAATAGTCATTAGAATTAGCGGTTATAACTTACACATACAATCTTGATGTCATTGAATGAATTACAAAAGTGACAATTTAGTAAGGCTTTAGTTAGGTATTCTTTTCATGAGAGCTTTAAGAGTCAAACACTTAACACAAAGAAGTGGGCTTACTTCACTCCTATATAGGTAAACTTTGTAAGGAGTGTCTCATCATAAACACTTCAGTTCATATATGGTATAGCTTATAAGTCCATTAAAAACAAATTATTCAACCTTCCACTGTTATTTACTTTATGGTCCAACTACTTTTAAACCCTTGGGATGTATCTATTGTTAAGTACTTGTAACCACTCTTAAATGTGAGTTAGGTTTTCATTGTTGTTGATTAATTAAATATGGGTTTGAGTCTCGTCCCCAATGATGTTTTACATACAACATCACTTGTGAATCCTTATTAGAATCACTATCAAAATCAAATTGAAGAAACATTGAAAGATTCTAAGATTAAAAACATCATAATAATGTCAAGAAGAATGTACCAAAATCAAGCCATTGAAGGATTCTGAGATTACCACATCAAAATTGTGAGAGTGACAATAAAACTTTAGACTCTTTGCATCAAAATTGTTGAAGCAACAACATGTCATCCATATGACTCACACATCTAAGGTGTCATCAAAAGATTGGAGTTTGTAACATCAAAATGACTTTTGGATCAACATTAGATCTTCCATATGAATCACAAATACTTAGGGTTCATCAGAAGTTGAAGATTGTCCAACTTGAAAGATGCAAGAAGATTAAGAAATTGAGGTTTATTCATGAGAACATCTGATATGCTACATCAGAATGAGAAAGTATTTCTGAAGTCTGAAACAAGGACAAATGATCACACAACAACAACAACAATTTTCCCAAGGATTCTACTTAAGAAGAAATGTGTGTTGTGAAGTAATGAAGGATGAAATTGAGTTATCTACGAAGACACATCATTAAATCTTCATCAAGAGAAGCCTACATCAGAATATGCCTTCTCTCAGAAAAGCATTAAAAAGTGTTTTATGATGTATTTTCACAAGTGGCTCAGAATGACTACATCAAAATGAAGAGCTCAAAATGGATCCAAACTTTTGACAGGACACACAGAGCTATCACATTTCAAATTTCTGCAAGAAGAAGATGCTTAGTTGTGGACTCACCTCCAATGGCTATATCTTTGAGGTGTATAAAAGGACTTTGAGGTAGCCATTTGAAGTATCCAACTAAAGCAATCAATAAGCTAAACACACAAGTTATTCTCTGAATGAGAAATCTGCTTCAACCTCTCTATTGAGATCTGTTGAGAGTGACTACCTTCCATCCAAATACCTTTGAGCTATATTTGTAACAAAGTAAGAGTGTGAATTGTACTTCCTGAGTGGAAACCCCTTTTAGGGAGAATCTATTTTTTTGTGCAGTGATTCACATAAACCTCTTTGTTGTGCATTTGAAAGGCTCCAAGCCAAGACCAAGGTGTGGTGGTGAGGGAGCAAGTGTGTTGTGAGATTAAGGGGATTGTGTTGCTAGGACTTGAGTGAAGTCCTATGTAGTTTTGAAACTTAGGTTGAAGTGATTGTTGTTATAAACCGATTGTGTTAATGGTGGTTGTAATAGTGAAAATCTCACTGAAAGAGTAAGGACTAGACGTGGCCTTGGGTTTAGGGTGAACAAGTATAAATCTATTGTGTCATCTTCTTCCATTTTCCACTTTTTGTTGTTTTCTTCATCTTGTCCTAATAGTATGCTTTTGATAATCAAATTTAGTGAAATAGAGGTTAAGAAACTCAAACACGACATTAATCAAATCTTTTTAAGATTAGCAAAAGGTTGAAGTTTCATCCTGAACAAAAACACTTTTCTGAAGCTGTTAAGTTTTCATTCCAAGCTTAGAACAAATATTCATTCTGAACTATCACTTTCTGATCTATCCTCATAAGCATTAAACTGTTTTTAAAAGAGCATAAATTTTTGAAAATGCAATTTAACTCCCCATTCTTATGTTATTTTATTCACTTTAGGGTACACACACAATCACATGGTTAATTTACTAATCACACTCTCAAGACTCAACTATCAATATGGGTAAGCCATCAACAATTATAATCATCATGGTAGCCAAGGAGACTTAACCATGAATATATACTAACCCCAACCTCAAGTAACCCTTGTTAAGAGTGAACATGGGTCAAGTTGGGTGACATTTATCTTTTCCCAAATCGACCTTAAGTTTTGATCGGGTTATTTTTCAAAACATTAAACCTAACTCGATTAAGACCATAAATATATGGGATAAGATCAAATCAACTTGATTTTTTTAACACAATATAATAATTTTAACATTATGCAAAGTTCAATTGTAGAATAAAATAAGTGCAAAACTTAAATAAAAGGTATACTTAATAATATGTATTTTAAAATAAACAAATTCTATATAAAGATAATTTCATGTTATACAAAATATTAAATATCAAATAACAATTTTATCATTAATATGCAATCATTAAAAAACTTATATATTTTTTTAAGAGAATATTAGATTCTAAACCAGGTTGAGACGATTAGAAACATAATATGAACTTGTCTTAAATATCATTTTTTCCTAATAGCTTGTGAAACTCACTTTTTATGCCATTCATACTATATTTATGATCCTTTTTGGTTTTGAACATTAATGAATTTCTATAGTTTTGTGTAGGTGAATCTAATGAAAAATATTCACATCTCGAATCTATAACAAAAGGTTAAAATCGCGTTCCAAAATAAAAAATGATTAATATTTTAAAAAGGACAAACGTGTTATAAAAAATATTATTTAAGGAATCATTTTACAAATTTTAATAAATAAGGGACCATATTAAAATCTAAAATAAAGTTAAAGGAGCAAATAAATAATTTACCCAAATGAATATAACATATTATATTTAAGAAACGATGCAGTGTGATCATCATAATTTACATAACAGGAGTAAAACTTACATAACAAGAGTAAAACTAAAATCTAAAAACAAGTTTTATCTTTTAAAAATTAAAACTAATATCTACCGAATCGAGCATATTCAATATATTTGGGTTCTTAATTCCTTTTTGTAGTTACATAAAAATTAAAAATATTCATTAGTTTTCATTTTAACCGTTAAACTTAACTTAAATTCTTAACTTCCATTTTTTTTAATCCTCATGATAGTAGAAAATATCTATTAATTTTACATATAATTAATTTTCATTGAAAAAATCAATTTTAATGAATCTTTATTTCCAATTATATTCTATACATTCATAAGACTCAAATGTAACATGTTACTAAAGAAGACCGAGTCATTCTACTCTCACAAACAATAACTTGATTACTTGATCTTAACTTACATTTAATAAGTCTCATGTAATAAATGTCTCATATTTATACTTTTATTATTGGTTACAATATTAATTCATATATTCTTAATTATAAAACAATAAATACACACAAAAAAGACTAGATTATAAATTTGATTCGTGTTTAATTCTTGATATGCAATTTTGACTCCTTTATGTTTTTTTTTCCGTGATTTTAGTACTTTATTTTAAAAAATTACAGTTTTAGTCTAATCATTAATTTTTTGTACATTTTCTTTCTTTTATTTTTGATAGATTGAACTCTAAATTTAACACATTTAAGATATCATAAAAATAATTTAATTAATTAAAATTTAAAAAATAAAAAAATAAATTATACAAATTTGAGAATTCAATTAAAAGAGATCAAAATTATAATTTAGCTCATAAAAATGTTATAAAAATTGTAACGGTAATTTTGTAACCATTGCGAACATGCTTGGTTAAACTATGGTGAGACCAAGCCTAGTTTTGCTAACGAATCATACTTCTCTTTTTGGGTTCATTTTAGAATAATTCGTGCACAACAATTTGCATGGAGAACCGTATGATACATGCACTAACTTATTATTTCACTTTTTTAAACCTTTCAATCCTCACCAGTCACACTAGCACAATACTGAACACCATCAAGGATAAACAACAGTCGAAACATTGGTTTTTAGTTGTTAAGCAACTTTTGTTGTTGTAAGCAACCTTGCATACGAACTCCAACTCATTTGTTTCAGTTACTTACGTAAATGCTCTTATGTTCTTCTTTTGTATCTCAGAACCTTAACCAGACCCAACTCGTTCGGACATAGTGGGGACCACTATGACTCGCTATTCTCGTCTATAGTCATGCTATGCCCTCTTAAAACCCTTCACAGAGTACCGTTGCAACTATCATTCAGACTTGGTTCCAAATTCTTTCACGCACTCAAACATGACCACCACCTGTTCGACATTATTCCCCACCCAAATGCTGCCTCAGTTAACCATTCCATGCTCAACTGTTTGCACAGCCGCCTTCCCTTTCAAGCTCTCACCGCATTCAAGAACCATTTCCAGTTGCATTCTCTTGAAAATGTTGATGAGGTTACCGTTGCCTTGTCCCTCAAGGCATGTCAGGGAGAGTCAAAACTCGGGTGTCAAATCCACGGATTTGCGGTATGTAGTGGGTTTGTGTCGTTTGTCACGGTGTCGAATTCGCTCATGAAAATGTACTGCAAGTCTGGGAATTTTGGGTAGGCTTTGATTGTGTTTGAGAATTTGAGTCATCCTGACATAGTGTCTTGGAATACTGTGCTTTCAGGGTTTGAGGAGAGTGTGGATGCTTTGAATTTTGCACGTTCTATGCATTTTCGTGGGATAGCTTTTGATCTGGTGACATATACTTCTGCTCTTGCATTTTGTTGGGGTGATCATGGATTTTTATTTGGGTGGCAATTGCATTCTCTTGTGGTTAAGTGTGGATTTGGTTGTGAAGTTTTTATAGGGAATGCACTTGTAACTATGTATTCAAGGCGGGGGATGTTGGATGAGGTTAGGAGAGTGTTTGCTGAAATGCCTGAAAGAGATTTGGTTTCGTGGAATGCGATGATTTTAGGGTATGCTCAAGAGGGCAAATGTTATGGGTTGGAAGCAGTTTTATTGTTTGTCAACATGGTAAGACATGGTATGTTAATTGATCATGTTTCACTTACAGGTGCAGTTTCTGCTTGTGGTCATATGAACAACTTAGAGCTTGGGAGGCAGATACATGGTTTGACCCAGAAAGTGGGATATGGAACACATGTTTCAGTTTGCAATGTTTTGATGTCAACTTATTCAAAATGTGAGGTCCCTAAAGATGCCAAAGCTGTTTTTGAGTGCATTAGTAATCGGAATGTAGTGTCTTGGACGACAATGATTTCTATTCAAGAAGAAGATGCAGTGTCTCTCTTTAATGCAATGAGAATTAATGGTGTGTATCCAAATGATGTTACATTTATAGGATTAATACATGTTGTAACAATCAGGAATTTATTGACAGAAGGTCTAACGATTCATGGGTTATGCATAAAAAGCTACTTTTTGTCGGAACAAACTGTCTCCAACAGCCTCATTACCATGTATGCCAAGTTTGAGTGCATTCAAGAATCAACCAAGATTTTTGAGGAGCTTAACTGTCAAGAAACAGTATCATGGAATGCATTAATTTCAGGGTATGCTCAAAATGGCTCATATAAAGAAGCTTTGCTCACATTTTTGTCTGCAGTTAAGTAGATAATGCCCAATCAATACACATTTGGTAGTGTTTTAAATGCTATTGCTGCGGCTGAGGATATATCATTGAACCATGGGCAAAGTTGGTTTCAGGGGCTCTGCTTGACATGTGTGGCAAGCGTGGCGACATAATTGAGTCTCAAAGAGTGTTCAATGAGACACCTGAACGAACCCAGTTTGCTAGGACAGCCATAATATCTCCCTATGCCCGCCATGGAGTCTTTGAGTCAGTGATGAGTTTGTATACAGAAATGGAGAGGGAAGGAATCAATCCTGCCTCCATCACTTTCCTTTCTGTTTTGGCTGCATGTTGTAGAAAGGGCATGATTGATGTCGGTCATAGAGTCTTTGACTCTATGGTGAAGAAACATTCAATTGAGCCAACCTCTGAGCATTATTCTATTATGGTGGACATGTTAGGCCGTGTAGGACGACTAGATGAGGCAGAAGAGTTGATGCACCAGATTCCAGGAGGGCCTGGATTGTCAGTGTTGCAAAGTTTGCTTGGGTCTTGTAGATTACATGGGAATATGGAGATGGCTGAGAAGGTTGTTGGTAGATTGATAGAAATGGATCCTGCAAGTTCAGGTCCATATGTGTTAATGGCAAACTTG
This sequence comes from Glycine max, assembly GCF_000004515.6. Classification (NCBI taxonomy): domain Eukaryota; kingdom Viridiplantae; phylum Streptophyta; class Magnoliopsida; order Fabales; family Fabaceae; genus Glycine; species Glycine max. The sequence goes on from NC_016090.4 coordinate 2,272,969, forward strand.
TATGCTGAGAAAGGAAAGTGGGAGAAAGTTGCTGAAGTGCGAAGAGGGATGAGAGGGAGGGGAGTAAAGAAGGAAGTTGGATTTAGTTGGGTGGATGTTTCTAATGTTGATTCCTTATATTTGCATGGTTTCTCCTCTGGGGATAAGTCACATCCAGAGTCTGAGAATATTTGTAAAATTGCCGAGTTTCTGGGACTGCAAATGAAAATTTTGAAAGAGAACAGAGAAACGGAAGGAGAGTGGTATCATGAGTAACAAATCCTAAAATAAATGAGGATTTTGTATTAAAGAGCTATGGATTTCTAACTTGATCTTATTCTTTTAAAATATATATTTTTTTCATTTATGTATTGAATTGTACTCAATTTTCATGTTACAAATTTGTGCTGTGGGACTTTAAGTTTGACTTTGTTGGTTTTGCTGTAACTCATTTTCTTGTAAAAAGAAAAGCAGAGAAAAATGTGTTAAACCTTTATGTTTAAAAAAATATCATTGGGTGTGTTCTGATCTGGATCACTGTTATCGTGGGAATTCAGGAAAGTTAGGGATTTATATTGTTGTTTTTCATATGTTTGTTCAAATGTGTCTGAGTAAAATTAGGAATTTTCGTTATTGACTTTTAATATGAAGAAGAAGAATGGTGACAGTATGAGTAAATAATAGCTGAAGTTGTAGGAGTAAATTATTGGATAAAGTTCTTATATTCATTTTTGTGAGCCATAACATTGCCTTGTTTACACTTTACAGTAACAATTTTGTTTTTGAACAACTTAATACGTGTTGGTAAAAATGGAAGTAATAATTGTGTCTCCCCAAGTAGAGTTCACTATTATGATTTCGTTTTCTTCATGTCTTCCTTGATGAGTCACAGCCATAGCCACAGCTAAAATAAATTACTTACAGGACCTTTTCTCAGGATATCATTTTCAATTTTCTGGGTGACAATAATCCAGTGTTGTTCTTTGACTATAGTTTCTCATGTATACCATTGCAGGCAATGCCAATTTTTAGACAGACAGAAAGTACGATTGAAGAATTGAGGATGCAATACATTTTATCAATAACTAGTTTTCAGTGGGTGACCCTACCGCCTAAGCAACACCTTTTCTGACAGCAGCTTCTTTTACTCTGGCTTCTCATGATCTATTGACTGCAAGCACGTTGAATCCGTTGGCTAGCACAAGATGCTAAACTTAACAGTTCATCTGACCAAAAGTTTGGGGATGCATTTTGTGAAGGCTAGACATGGACATCCAGAATGGATTAATAATGCAAATAACATTGGTAATGGTTTCTTTTTAAACATAGCTGGTGCAATCATTTTAGATGCCGTGAGCTGTTGTTCGCTGCAAAAAGAAATGTAATTGCTCAACTGGTCAAGACAGAGACACAGTGAACTGTTATTTTGGTTCTTATTACCCTTGGGATTATCCTCTTCTTTTGTCAATTTTTCTTCTAATCTTTCAGCGTATCCTCCCCCACCCTATAATCCTATTATCTTCAGTTAGATTTTATGCTTATCTATGATAATTGATAACTTTTTCCATAAAATGCTTAGCATTTCATGTTTCAAACTCTTCCCGAAATGGTTTAGAGCTACATTGTATGAAGCTTTAGCCCTCAAATTGTTGTTCTACTTGTTGCAGAGAACTGGTATGAAAAAGATGGCAACTATGCACCACATGTTTCTAGAAAAGTTCCAATTCCCAGCACTACTCTTTAAGATAGCAACTCAAACCTCATCAGAGCATAAAGAAAAAGTAAACAGAAAACCAAGTGTCGCACCCACATGTTTTGCATTGAGAAGTCTGTGGTTGGAGCCGTTGGCATTTCATTGATGTTCAATCAATGACAATAAGGATGAGAATAGATTAGGCAAAAGGTATTTTAAAATCTTATCTAGTTTAAAAGGATAAGTTTTGCATCATTTTGAAAATGTTGACGACACCACAAGTTTAGTTCAATTGGTTGAATAAAGTGTTAAACTCCTTGGTTTTGTCTTCAATTGTTATGGAAAAAAAAATAAAAAAAGGTTGATGACAAAGAATTTTTATTATTATTACATTAATTTTTACTGTAATGCTTTAAAATTATATACTTGTTGATTTATCTAAGAAAATTTAAGCCTTTTGCCTTGCATATTTTGGTTTAAATGTATTACTCTATTAAGCAATAAGTTCATTGACTTATTAGCAAGTATTATGTGCATTGGTGAGTAATTTTACAGAAAAATATGTATTAATTTAAATAAGTAAGAAAATATAAATAGCTTAGATTTTGTGAGAAAAAGGTAAATTTAAAGGGCAGTTAAAATATATTAATTTGAGATTACAAGTAATTGAGATTTGAGAAGAAAAACAAATTTTAATATAAGAAAGTAATTTCAAATAAGTAAAAATGGGAGAGGGAGGAAGAAAAAAAGGGAATCTTAACACGCTAAAAATTGAAATAATTAAAATTTGTGAGTTTTTAAAAATTTCAAAATACGTGTTAAATAATACTAAAGTAACGTGTCACAAGGGAAATAAAGTAAAATAGGTTTTTTCTCATTTGAAAATTAAGCTCATATTTATGATTTAGAAGGTAATTTATAAATTCGTACTGTAAAGTATGTTTGTTTTTTTTTTTTTTTTAAAAATTCAACCTAAGTCATACTTAATAATTGATTATTTAGTATTTGAGTTTGTGTTCATTTATTTGCAATTTTGATAATTTTCAATTTCAACTACCGGTATGCCAAGAATAACGAAAGAAAAAGGGGGCAAAAAAACCCTATAAATTTAGCGCTGCAAAGTGTATATTCAAAAAGCAAAACCCAACACAACGCGATCCTCTCTCTCTCTCTCTCAGAATCTAGCTTGCAATCCTTACTCGCCACAAAATCAAAGGCTTCCTTCCACTGAGAGAGAACACACTCGTTCGAATCAAAATCAAAACGAGAAAAAGAAAATGGTTAGTTGCATCACTCATTCAATCCTATTCACTCTCACACACTTCGTGTGTGTATGCGTTAATTCAATTCCTTCTAACTTATTTTGCTTTGGTTTTCAGTCGGTGACTCTGCACACAAACCTAGGCGACATCAAATGCGAAATCTTCTGCGACGAGGTCCCCAAATCCTCCGAGGTATGGTTATCTTCTCCCCTTCATTTCAATTGCTTTCAGGAAAAGACTCAAAAGTATTCTGCTTTAATTACCCTATTTGTCAAACCATAAAACTTAGGCGCGAGCGAGCTTGTGCTTTTAGTGCTATCTTTTCTTTTCCGAAATTTAGGATTTTTAATCCTAATTTTGTTAGCTGTAATTTTCAGTTTTGATTGGAGAATAAAACTAAGTGCGCGTTTGGACGAGCAGTTGCAAAATTGATCTAGAAGTGATGCAATTTATGTCTGAACTTTTTATTTATAAAGGCTCAATCTTACATACGAACTCCAACTCATTTGTTTCAGTTACTTACGTAAATGCTCTTATTTTCTTCTTTTGTATCTCAGACCCAACTCGTTCGGGCATAGTGGGGACCACTATGACTCGCTATTCTCGTCTATAGTCATGTTATGCCCTCTCAAAACCCGTCACAGAGTACCGTTGCAACTATCATTCAGACTTTGTTCCAAATTCTTCCACGCACTCAAACATGACCACCACCAGTTCGACTTTATTCCCCACCCAAATGCTGCCTCAGTTAACCATTCCATGCTCAACTGTTTGCACAGCCGCCTTCCCTTTCAAGCTCTCACCGCATTCAAGAACCATTTCCAGTTGCATTCTCTTGAAAATGTTGATGAGGTTACCGTTGCCTTGTCCCTCAAGGCATGTCAGGGAGAGTCAAAACTCGGGTGTCAAATCCACGGATTTGCGGTATGTAGTGGGTTTGTGTCGTTTGTCACGGTGTCAAATTCGCTCATGAAAATGTACTGCAAGTCTGGGAATTTTGGGAAGGCTTTGATTGTGTTTGAGAATTTGAGTCATCCTGACATAGTGTCTTGGAATACTGTGCTTTCGGGGTTTGAGGAGAGTGTGGATGCTTTGAATTTTGCACGGTCTATGCATTATTGTGGGATAGCTTTTGATCCGGTGACATATACTTCTGCTCTTGCATTTTGTTGGGGTGATCATGGGTTTTTATTTGGGTGGCAATTGCATTCTCTTGTGGTTAAGTGTGGACTTGGTTGTGAAGTTTTTATAGGGAATGCACTTGTAACTATGTATTCAAGGTGGGGGATGTTGGATGAGGCTAGGAGAGTGTTTGATGAAATGCCTGAAAGAGATTTGGTTTCGTGGAATGCAATGATTTCAGGGTATGCTCAAGAGGGCAAATGTTATGGGTTAGAAGCAGTTTTATTGTTTGTCAACATGGTAAGACATGGTATGTTAATTGATCATGTTTCACTTACAGGTGCAGTTTCTGCTTGTGGTCATATGAAAAACTTAGAGCTTGGGAGGCAGATACATGGTTTGACCCAGAAAGTGGGATATGGAACACATGTTTCAGTTTGCAATGTTTTGATGTCAACTTATTCAAAATGTGAGGTCCCTAAAGATGCAAAAGCTGTTTTTGAGAGCATTAGTAATCGGAATGTAGTGTCTTGGACGACAATGATTTCTATTGACGAAGAAGATGCAGTGTCTCTCTTCAATGCCATGAGAGTTAATGGCGTGTATCCAAATGATGTTACATTTATAGGATTAATACATGCTGTAACAATCAGGAATTTAGTGACAGAAGGTCTAACGATTCATGGGCTATGCATAAAAAGCTGCTTTTTGTCGGAACAAACTGTCTCCAACAGCTTCATTACCATGTATGCCAAGTTTGAGTGCATTCAAGAATCAACCAAGATTTTTGAGGAGCTTAACTGTCGAGAAACAGTATCATGGAATGCATTAATTTCAGGGTATGCTCAAAATGGCTCATATAAAGAAGCTTTGCTCACATATTTGTCTGCAGTTAAGGAGATAAAGCCCAATCAATACACATTTGGTAGTGTTTTAAATGCTATTGCTGCGGCTGAGGATATATCATTGAACCATGGGAAAAGTTGCCATTCTCACTTGCTCAAACTTGGTTTAGGCACTGATCCAATTGTTTCAGGGGCTCTGCTTGACATGTATGGCAAGCGTGGTGACATAATTGAGTCTCAAAGAGTGTTCAATGAGACACTTGAACGAACCCAGTTTGCTTGGACAGCCATAATATCTGCCTATGCCCGCCATGGAGACTTTGAGTCAGTGATGAGTTTGTATACAGAAATGGAGAGGGAAGGAATCAATCCTGACTCCATCACTTTCCTTTCTGTTTTGGCTGCATGTTGTAGAAAGGGCATGGTTGATGCCGGCCATAGAGTCTTTGACTCTATGGTGAAGAAACATTCAATTGAGCCAACCTCTGAGCATTATTCTATTATGGTGGACATGTTGGGCCGTGTTGGACGACTAGATGAGGCAGAAGAGTTGATGCACCAGATTCCAGGAGGGCCTGGATTGTCAGTGTTGCAAAGTTTGCTTGGGTCTTGTAGATTACATGGGAATATGGAGATGGCTGAGAAGGTTGTTGGTAGATTGATAGAAATGGATCCTGCAAGTTCAGGTCCATATGTGTTAATGGCAAACTTGTATGCTGAGAAAGGAAAGTGGGAGAAAGTTGCTGAAGTGCGAAGAGGGATGAGAGGGAGGGGAGTAAAGAAGGAAGTCGGATTTAGTTGGGTGGATGTTTCTAATGTTGATTCCTTATATTTGCATGGTTTCTCCTCTGGGGATAAGTCACATCCAGAGTCTGAGAATATTTGTAAAATTGCCGAGTTTCTGGGACTGCAAATGAAAATTTTGAAAGAGAACAGAGAAAGGGAAGGAGAGTGGTATAATGAGTAACAAATCCTAAAATAAATGAGGATTTTGTATTGATGAGCTATGGATTTCTAACTTGATCTTATTCTTTAAAAAATATTTTTTTCATTTATGTATTGAATTGTACTCAATTTTCATGTTACAAATTTGTGCTGTGGGACTTTAAGTTTGACTTTGTTGGTTTTGCTGTAACTCATTTTCTTGTAAAAAGAAAAGCAGAGAAACATGTGTTAAAACTTTATGTTTAAAAAAGCATCATTGGGTGTGTTCTGATCTGGATCACTGTTATTGTGGGAATTCAGGAAAGTTAGGGATTTATATTGTTGTTTTTCATATATTTGTTCAAATGTGTCTGAGTAAACTTAGGAATTTTCGTTATTGACTTTTAATATGAAGAAGAAGAATGGTGACAGTACGAGTAAATAATAGCTGAAGTTGTAGGAGTAAATTATTGGATAAAGTTCTTATATTCATTTTTGTGAGCCATAACATTGCCTTGCTTACACTTTACAGTAACAATTTTGTTTTTGAACAACTTAATACTTGTTGGTTTTACTGTTGGTTTTTCTTTATTGAATGGGCCATAACTGCCAGTTAAATTTTCTTGTGTGTGAATGTGTTTCAATCCAGAATTTTTTAGCACTATGTGCAAGTGGTTACTACGATGGAACTATATTTCACCGCAACATTAAGGGTTTTATGATTCAAGGTGGAGACCCAACTGGAACTGGCAAAGGGGGAACTAGTATATGGGGCAAGAAATTTAACGATGAGATAAGAGAATCTCTGAAGGTGAGTTTGTCCTCTATGAATCCATGTCTTTGAGGCCATGTGTTTTGTTAGGTGGCATTTCATAGATGTGTTGGAAGAGGCAGAACATAGCATATGATTTCTATTCCATGTCTGATGCATATTAAAAATAAAATATAACAGGACATACCAACATGGTATAAATTATATAAAAAGTAGTATATTTTTGTTCTGCTGAAAAGGGGCTAATATGATTGTTTTGCTTCTCAATGCCATTATCAGAATTTGAGTATAGAAAGGGCACATGGTTTCCATGGGATGAATACCGCTTTTTTTAGCATGCCTTAAAATGAAGAGCATAATTGGGATATACTGTTATCAACATGATTTATTTGAAAAACATATTTGTGTGCTGAAAAATGGCTTCTAAAGTTACTCCAAGATATGTTTGAGAGTTATTCCTATATCTGAAAAGAATAATGAACTAAGCAATCTCTATAGCTGAAACAAGAGTTATTTCTTGCATCTAACTTTGTAATTTTATGGAAATTTTACAATATTTAAAAAAATATCATTTCAATCATAACCTAACCGACTGTCCTAAGCATACTAAAACTTCATTTTATTTATTTATATATGTCTTGATTGGTCAATTCTTTCTCTGGTTGATTAAAGTCAATTTTATTGTTTTGAAATATAATTATCTTAAAGATGTTACATTTTAGTATCTGATCAAATGTGATTAATTTATCAATTTGGTTTATGATGGTAGTGGTGAGCTGTGGGCTGTCATGGCATAAGAATAATGGGACTTTTCATTTTGATGTGTTTTATGGAGCAATAATTATTGGCATTTTTCTTCATCTTATGATTGTGGTAGTTAATAGGTTTCCCTTTTGTATGTTTCAGCACAATGCAAGAGGAATATTGGCAATGGCCAATAGTGGTCCAAATACTAATGGAAGCCAATTTTTCTTAACTTTCGCAAAGCAACCCCATTTAAATGGGCTATACACTGTGTTTGGCAAAGTAATTCATGGATTTGAAGTGCTCGATCTCATGGAGAAGGTATTTTATTCTTCTGTAATTATTAAAATTGTTTTTTCTCTTTTAAAAAAATTGGGTTGAAGCTCAAGGTAGCCTCAGGTTTTGTGGTTCTTGGCTTGCTTTGGCAACTCGACTAATATCTGCATTTTTTTGGTGTCAGATTCATGTGCTTTTCTGGTGAATGTGTGCGTTTGTAATCATAGAAAAGAAGAAATAATATACTAATTTGTTGTGCAGACACAAACAGGGGCAGGGGACCGACCACTTGCGGAGATTAGGCTCAATCGTGTAACAATACATGCTAATCCACTTGCTGGTTAGCCTTTTGTCTCAACAGTTTTTTTTTATGTAAAATTTCAGTTTTTGTTTTTAAAAAATGATCTAGCTTAAAGGGAAGGAGAAAGTGAATTCTTATGTACTAATTTGAGTACTTGTTCATACCTACTGATTCAAAGTAGCATTTTGATTGATCAAGTGTAGTAAAATGTATAATGATTTATGAGATATGCATGGAATACGATAAGCACATATTTATGGATATTTCAAGTGGCGAAATTGTATGATGTGAGAGATCTTGGTGTTGGCGTTGTGAAAATTTTATTGCCAAGCGTATGCCTGATGTCCAAGCTAGCTAGTTTGCTAGCAATGTTTACTCTTTTTGGCTCTTGGATTGTTAATTGTTTCTAAAATTTTAATTGGTGATTTGATATCTTCTGAAGAGCTCTCATGTCAAAAGGTACATGCCAGCTAGTACTTGGCTTACTTCATTATTTTTGTTTTTACTGCTGGCTTTCTTCATTATATTTATAGCTTTATATGTCCTATAGACATTCTCCATTATATTCAATTACTATGCGATATTGAATCGTCGATCTCCTAATTTCCTTCTGCTGCAGTAGATCCTCTTATATCCTTGATGAATGATTATTCTTTCCTTTCTTTTTCCTCTTAATCACTCCCAATTTCTGTGTCAACCTTTTTTGCCACTTATTTTTTTATTGACTGGCATAGCTCTGAACTAGGTAAACATCCTCTTTGTCTTTGACCTTTTTCTATTACACCTCGACCCATTATCTCTCCATCCATGCATCTAATTGAGCCATTGTAGAAACATTTTTTTAATGGTCCTTTGGTTGGCTTTTGCCTCTTAATTTGCGCTCCATCCTTTATCAATTCTTGGATTATTGCGCCTTTGTTACTGTCATTCCTATGATTTACGCCTATACCAACCATCTCCCTCTCGCTTGGGAAGTGTTCTCACCTTGTCACTGTTATTGTTAAATTCACTTGCATACTTTCTATTTTATGTTATAAAAATATCTTTCTTTTTTTACAAATGTTACTAATTAGTATGTTATGTTATCATTCCAACCCTTATGCCTCTCACCTAGACCATCTTATGACACCCTTACAAAAATATCCTTGATTCAAATATGTTTTTTACAAAGAATTTAAGGTGCATTAAAATAGAAGTACAAAGGTGAACTTACTCGTATCGGGTGAGAATAACAGTTCCCCTCTTGTCTTTCTTATTGGGTTGCTTGATATGTGGCAAGTTAGTAGCAGTAATAATAAACTCGAAAGTTTGGATATTAAACTCAAGATACTAATTGTATTCTCAAATGTAAATCGCATAAATTAAATAATTTTGAGTTTTTATTTTGAATTAGAGATTGTTTGTGTTTGTGTTAAGAAAATAAAAAGATAAATAACAATTTCAAAGAAGAGATATATATGAATAAAAGTAATTCGGATTATGATTTAACATGTATCGTTTTTTCCTTAATTTTTATTTTAATTATGAACTCTCAGCTACTAATTAGTTGCTTAATACCTCTTATTTTAATTATTAGTCTATGATTAAGGTTTGAAAATATTCTTTTCCCTAAATCAATCCTGCATTGGTCATTTGACATTAAATTTATGATTAAAGATGAATAATATAGAAGTTTGTAAAAGGGGATTCATGTTGTCAATTTGATCATGCAAGTTTTATGAATCATATCATTTTATAGGTTAGTCAATTACGAGAAGATGATCACTAACATGCAATTAACTAATATTCAGAGTGATCAATTTCAATATAGAAGTGAAAGTGATAGAATGAAACAATTAACTGAATAACATAAAAAAAAAATTTAAAAAGAGAAACTAGAGTACATGGGTACAACTAAATCACAATATGAATTTTAAGGGATTTAGCCAATCATGGTCATAGAATAACTAAACAACATATAATATTGCATTAGAGATAAAAGAGATCAAAAATTCTTATAGATTTGGACCCCAATTGTTTTACAATTCTGCTCTCAAAAGATCTTGTTCAAGAAATGTATATTGATTTTCAAATCCCCCAAGTATAGACTTTCACCTTTTATTTATAAACTCCTAAAGATAATTACTTTAATTAGACACACTACATATAAATATTCTAATATGATATCTAAAGATAATTACTTTAATTAGGCACACTGTAAATATATATTCTAATATGATATTTAAAGATAATTATTTTTAATTAGGTATGCTATAGATAAATATTCTAATTAGATCCCTAAAAATAATTATTTTAATTAAATGCCTAAAGAGAGTTTTTCTTAATTAAGTTCATTATGGTCACAGTGATATCCACCACGACCGTTATCGGAATCCTAGCGCTGAAACTTGAGATATTATGCAATGACGAGAACTTTCATGATTGATCATGACCTTTTTGGTTGATACGATCGTGATCAATGTACCATAACCGTTATCAAATAAAAATAACATCAAATCATCATGAAATTGTGTATTTTTTAACTTTTCTACTTAATTGAGTGATACTTCTCTAAGGTAAAAATTAATGTTCAAATGTGAGTTTTGTTAATAAAGTACATGAAATAAGATAAAAAGATTTACATTAACTATCATTTAAATTATGGTTTATCAATATGACTTGCTGCTTGGTCCAAGCTCATTCTTTATTGGTCATAATTCTCCTAGTTCTTATTGTTGCTTGATGGGCTATCTCCTTACATGCCAAGTCCACATCTATTTTTGTGATTCTAGTAACATCATGGTTTGGTGCTGGGACTGAGACCCTTTTCTTTGTCCATATTAGGTTTGACACAAAGCCAAATCTCTTCAGTCTTCCCATTCTTATTAAGCTTCTCAGGTATTACAAACTTTTTCCACACTTTCCCATTTTTCTAAAATTCTCCGCATCTCCAACATTCCAAAGTTTAGAAAACTAGTATAGTAATATGTCGTGGATTCTTTAAGCAACTTGTTGAGATAATCAATATTGTTAGTGAGAGTTTTTTTTTCCCTTTTGGAGTGTGTTGATCTTAATCCGTTATCTTTCTTGTCTGCCCGACAATCTTGCCCTCTTTTGAATAATATTTATTTATACTATCAGCTGTTCCTTTGGTTATGCTCACAAAAAATGGATCTATAACTTTTTGTCTGTTTGTATGGTTAACAACAATATTCTATCTTATCTTTATCATATTCTCTTATACTATATTATATAGTGTGCGAATGGATTTTAAAATTTTTCGTCGTTTTACTAAAATAAAATTACTATATAAAGAGATCAGACTATATAGTACAGAAGTAAACAAAATCTGAAATTAACATTATTGTAAATGGAATTACATATCTATAAATTTCTAAAATTCCTTGTTGTGCGTTCACGGCACCTTGTTTAAAAAGTGTCATGATGATCTTGCTAAGATTATTCTTTTCCCTGTACTACATGAGATTCCAGTTCCAGTATCTGTTTGGTAAAAATTCATGCAGAGCCATAATTGCACTTGTTTAAAAATTGTCGCGATGATCACGCTCAGATGGAAGGAGATGAAAATATATAGAAGAACATCAAGGTTCGAATCAAATTTCTACAAATACTCTCATTTGAAACTTTCAATCTCGTATATATCCATCACCCTCTTGTTCCTCTAAAGTGATCAATCTATATTAAAAAATAAAGTAAATAATCTTAGTTGTTTATGAAAAAAATTAACAATCAATATTACATATCATTAACGTGTTAAAATATTAACTATTGTTAACTTAAATGATTTTCTTATCAATAACTTAAATGGTTTGCTTTACCATCTATAAAGTAAATTACTAACTTTAGAGAAATCAAATCTCTTACCTACATGATTTACTATAAACATACATCAATTTTCTCTTTCATTCATTTTCACCCATTTTCTTATCTTTCTCTTGTTCTCTCAACGTAACACTAATTACATATATTACTATCTTTTTTTTCCCTCTCTTCTCTCCATCCCAATTCACTTGAAAACGGATTGTAAGTTTAGATTTATCCATCCTACATTGTTTAGGGGTCCACCAGGAGTTTCACTGAAATAAAATCATATCAAATATCATGATGGTGATGTTAATAGACAAATAAAGTTAAGTGAAAATGATGAGGATGTGTATCAATTTCGAAAGCAATCAATGGATGTGGGTAATTGAGTGGCATATAGAAAGATCCTAAATTTCTTATTTGAAATGAAGGGAAATTGTATTGTTGACGTGGACCACAAGATGATGGTGAGATCGAGGTGCATGAGCTAGCAGTCGATACTTCGATAGTGCATGTGAAATTGCTGCAACACTTCAGCTTCATTCAGATAATAATTTATTAGCATGCATGCATCCCAATCCATGTAATATAGTAATGCAAGAACGAGCTTTTGATGAAGAAAGTTGATCCCTAAAATGAGTGAATACAAATGTATTTATTCTTTACTTTTGGTGGGTTAAACTCAATATATATTTTAAATTATATAAAAGAAGAATTAAACTTTTTACATAGGTTAAAATCAATTTGTACACTTCATTTAATTTCTCCAAAGCTGATTTTAACTTATTGGATAAACTTAATTAGTTTAATTGTTCATTAGTCCCTATAATTATATTAATTTTACTTTTTAGTTCCTATACTTAAAAATCATCTCTTTTAGTGCTTATACACATTTTTTTAATCTTTTTTTGCCCATATAAGTTTAGATGGTAGAGACTAAAATGATTAAAAAAGCTATGTATAAGGACTAAAATTGATTAAGAATAATGTGTATAAATTAAAATAAATAACCTTTAAATATAGGAAATTATATAGACTAAATAAGTCATTAAAATGAATGACTTTTTTTTCCTCTAAAAGAAAATCATTAAACCACCTTACTTTCTTATTGTCTTATCTTTTAAATTCTTATTGAGATGCTTATGGACACAAGATTTTATTCAATATATTTCATCTTGTTCACTGCATGCCTCAATTTTGTTATGACAACCAATATATATGGTTGCTAATGATGGGCTTAAAAAAGGTGGACATTTTTTTTAAAAGTGCTCAATTAATAATTTGGGTGTTGCTAGGTGCACCCAACATTTTTTAAAATACCAAAACTACCCCTGCGCTTTTTCCGCATTTGTGATGAGTGTGTGTGAGAGTGGTCCGTAAATCGTACAGATCAAGTTGATCCGTAAGGTTGATACGGATCAAGTTGATTCGTATGGTGATATTAAGCATACAAATCAACTTGATCTGTAAGGCTTTTACGGATCAAGTTGATCTGTATTGTTCCGTAAAAAGCTTACGGATCAACTTGATTCGTAAGCCTTTTATGGAACAATACGGATCAACTTGACCCATAGAAGCCTTACGAATCAACTTGATCCGTAAAAGGCTTATGGATCAAGTCCGTAAGGCTTCTACGGATCAAGTTGATCCATAAAAGGCTTACGGATCAAGGATATTTTTGTCATTTTACCTTAAGTGCTGGATGCACCAGCAATAATGCAGGGTGCACCTAGCAACACCCTAATAATTTTAACTAATTGAGATAGGACCTTCTCGTTGTCATTGGGTCAAGCCTTAATGACTAAATGGATGTTGAACTATGAGCTCTTGTGCCACATGCAACAATTAAGGCTAAGAGGTTGCGGATCCTCTCATTATCATTGGGCCAAGCCCCAATGACTTTACCAATGTGATTGTACTTGTGGAGTTTCTACTTTAGGGTTTGAGTTGTTGGGCCGAACCTAGGTAGCAATTGAATTCACCAAATTATAAGTCTTTGAGTTTGTGTGACAACACTTGACTTTAAGGGTTGTGAGTTATCAGATAATCTTTGTGTCGAGCTCAATGACATTCGTCGTAGGTCAATACCAACCCAACTTGACCTAGATGGTGCAATATGTGTTTTAATGTCTTAATGATCCTATCTTTAATCTTGATAATTTGGGGGATTGATCTAGTAATATCTTATCACAATAAATCATGGACATAAAATATGATTAGATCATATCTTATTAAGGTTATTATAAAAACTAGAGTGTGGCCTAGAGATAGAGTAGAATACACACACTTGATGCTTTGGAGTCTAGATAGGTAGCCTCCAATCCTATCTAGGGTAGTCCATCTAGAAACAAAGACGATAATCAATTTAATTCTAAATCAAGATATGTATTTCATCAACATTTAGCTTTTTCTACCATATACCCAACTAGTTCTTTAATTGCCTAGTATTGCATGATAAAATTGAATGCTAAATAAATACAAAATACTCAGTAAATTAAGATTGTGTATTGGATGAATGTGTTAGAATAGATGAGAGAAAGGAAAAAAGAATAATAGATATCTAATGTTTAAAGTTTAAGTTTCAAGAACTTAGAATTATTTTAAAAGAAGTTGAAGGGGCCTGGTATCGAGAGCTCAAGTTTTGAGTTGGAAAAAGTATGGTAAATTTGAACCAATTATTTGAAATATCTAAAAAATTAATTGAAATACATTAAATTAATAAGTTTTAATTCCTTAATTATATTTAACCTAAAAGGTTTGAAACTGATTTGGATATATATGCAGCTGAGATGTGATGGACGGCTATGGATGAATGGATTATGTGTCGGATATATATGCAGCTATGTTATATACTTTAAGATGCAAGTGCAATTCGTTTGTAGGGAATAGTCTGTTGTTTTAATTTCAGAAGTTAAATATTGAGACATGTAGTGGTTCATGTCTCTGCTTTGGTAATTTAATAACTTTCATGCACTTATTGTGCTGGTTTCTTATATCTATCGTATATATTTATTATTTCTTGCTGATAAAAAGAAAACGATCGAACAACCTTTCCTTTTTTTTTTTTTTAAGGAACAATCCATTAATTTTCTTGTGTACAATGACCACAATAGGAATTTAACCCAAAATCTCATGCATTTATTTCAATTTCTATCACTAAACTAACCCTAGTAAGTTCTTAAAATAGCAGTATGTGTGTGTTCAATGAGTATGACGATTGACGAGAATTCAACTACTAAACAGATTTTAAATATTAGGCTAGGCTAATATACCACACGAAAAAGGAAAGACAACTCTCCAATCACTTAATTAGCATCTTTTTTTGATTTCTAAGTCAAGAGATTAATCTTACTTAGTGTATAACTATCATCATGTTCTAATGATATGCACATGTTGAATAGATTTTTATCAAATGTTATGCATAATTCATATTTTAAAGGTTTTTGCGACATAAATAATACACAAAATTTAATAAAATGTTGCAAAAATATATTATAATAATATTTATTCATATTTGATGATATTTTTTAAATATTATTAAAATATTTTAATAATATTTTTATTAAGCGTTACATAGAAATATTGTTGAAATTCGTATGTGTAACAGTGACAAATATATCAAAGTAACTAAATCTGCTCTTAATATAAGTTTGAAAAAAAGATATGGATGAATAGTTGTGGTCCAATTAATTGTACACCAAAATATCAAAGGAACTAAATCTGCTCAGAAATTTGAGAAAAGTGATATCGATGAATAGTTGTTGTCCAACTAATTATACACCCCAAAAATATATATAGACTATAAAACCATCTTGAAAATATAGGGGGATTTTGATATCATAGTTGACTATCAATATCTTCATATCTCCCCGTAGTGCTAGCTAGTATTTTGGCAGTAGTAATACAAGAAATGAGTGAGGGATAGTGGTCCTTCTCCTCATCGAATGGCTTAACCTTCATGTTCAAAAGGATATCATGATTCATGAGGGATTCAAGAACCCATTTTCAATTGGAATCTACTTTTTTTATTTTTATTTCATATGAAATATATAGATATACGTTTTCTTTACAAGCAAAAACTTTATGAAAAATATATATAGTTAGACACAAGTATCTAAAACAAAAGGAAATAAATGGTTACATGAAATAACGAAGTAGAATTTATGGGAGGTAATCCTGTTTGAATCGAGTAGAATCACTATAAGCTATAAGACGTTTTATTTAAGTATTTAACTTGATTGCATATAATTAAAATTTGAATCCAAAACTTTTAATTAAGATAAATCAGTCTCATGCCAATTGATCTATATTTTTTGTGGTATATGTTGTAGGTACACATACTATAACATAACATAAAAAGAATGAACATGTAGCCATAATTAAATAAAAACTTCTGTTCTTTTCCTCTGCGCTGCTTTGCCTTTATAGCTCTATACAAGCTGAAAAGGACACCCTAAATTTAAGCTCAAAAGTAACGCCCTACGCGTTTTTGCCCTAATATGACACTTCGCTTTCCTATCTACAATCTCCACATTAGCTATATGTTTGCATCCTTAGCTTATCTAGACGAAATTTCAATTCATGATTTTTATCAACTTTCAAACATATATTGGACTTCCAATGCAAAATAAATTAGAAAAATAATTTCCCTCAAGATTCAAATTGATATTGTGAACTTATATACCAAGGTATTTATTTATTTATTTGTTTTTTTGCAAATAAACAAGTTGAAGGAAACATGTGAAGTGGCTATGCCGAAGTTGAACCAATATATATACTAGCTGCTCCCACTATACATATACCATCATGATATAAACAAAACCCCGCACACCTAGTGGTCATAATGATAGAGAAGAAGATGAAGCCAAAATGGAGGTTTCATTTTCTAAATAAATGAGTATGGCTTTGGTACTCAATTACTTGAAGAAAAGGGACAACCAAAGGGACCTAACCACATTGACTAACCCCTTTCATCTTCATTAACGGTACCCTCTCTTCCAATACTACACTCTTTTTATTTGTTTTTTTGGGATAAAAATGTTTCACTCATTTTCAATTGGCTTCATCTTAATTATTCACGTGACTTTCACGTGCTGCTCCATGTGACTCTTCTCTCCAAGTTGGACTAAATTGGGGCTCTAACATAGCATACTCAATTTTTTTTTTCCTTTCTCGAGAAGATATAATTGATACGAAATAGTCACGGTCAAAAATAGGATTTAAATTTGAACCACTTGATTAACAATCATATAATAATTTGGTTTTTTTGGTATACTCAAATTTGGTTATTATTATATGATATAATAATTTAGTGCAAAATGAAAAATATAATTGGTAGCAGTATGAAACTCCGACAATTAATTAATATTGATTACGTCTCTAATAAGCTAACTAAAAAGAAAAATTAACGTGTGCTAATCCAGTCGGTCGAGTATATATAAATATAAGTCACTTTGGGCTAAGTTTTCAAATTTAGCAATGATTAATATTTGATGACAGTGTTTTGAATCTTCATATATATATATATATATATATATATATATATATATATATATATATATATATATATATTACGTGAACTTAGAGAAACCTATTGCATAATTTGAAAAGGGAGAAAAGTTGCATCTTCTTTTCAAACAAAACAGTTCTCCTGAGGTAGTTAGAGCACCGAATTATAACTTTTAACTTAACGACAAGGAAATATCCAGTGAGAGGAATGTTGTAAGTGAACTCAATTTTACCAATCTTTTATAATTGATTAAAATTAAGTATAACATAAATGCAAAATACTTTTACATAATTACGTGACATTTAAATAAAATATAATTTTGACTGTTTATATAAAATTCATTAATCAAAGTTTATTGTTTCTCCGTCTCACGATAAAATTTCTTTCATTAGGTACCATTGCTTTGACCGTATAATGGAGTTTTTTACTTAAAAAATACAAAAAAAAAAAATTATACAACAAACTAAAAATTATTTACCCAAATGATACAAAATACTATTAAAGGTGAGAAATCGGTGTTTTTCAAACCAAACCGATTACTTACCTTCTAATTGGAACCGATTTCTTAACTTTTTTTTAGTATACGTTTAGAAAGCAGTTCCCTAGAAATTGATTTTTTTAGTATGATTTCTTTTATTTTTTATATGCTTTTTGTTATTTGTTTTAATTTTTTTTATTAATTCATATATTTTTTTTAAAAATAAAATAAAATTTTATTTAGCATATGTTGTTGTTAGTTTTACATTAATTTTATTTTGTTTAAAATTATTTCTAAACCTTTCTATTTCTTTTTCAATTCCACACAACATGCCAAAAAGATTCATTTTAAATTAATTTATTTTAAAAAAACACCTATAACACATTTTTATCAAATAGTATTTAAAAAATAATTAATCCTTAAATGAAATATTTAAAATAGGTGGCATAATTTGAAAGTAAATGTACCTTAAAAAAAGAAAAAAAAATGAAACCAAGTTTATCTAAGTTAAAAAAGACTAAAAAAGAATAAAGAAAATTTAAATAAATAATCCAAGAACTAACATAATTAAAGTACATAAAAAAGTTAGAACAACTAGTTTTGCAGTGACTACACAGATTCATCATGCATTAGAGCAATTATCTCATCAACAATGCTTGATTTTTTTTTTTGGTTTGTGCAACTAGCATGACAAAAATTTCATTTGGAGAACGTCCAAAAGTTACATTAAACTAAATCAGACCTTTGCATTGGTACTAAATTCCAGATAGATAAAAAATATTTTTCCCACGTCATCATTGCGTTTGAGCTTCATACAGTGATATTCAACACAACCATCACCTACGTAAATTGGTTGACGGTAAAAAAGATCAAGTAAAATTTTGGAACCTTTGCCGGCATAAAAAATTGTTTTCCTTAAGGCATCAAGCGACATGTCCTCACTTATTGTGATGACCTTAGGACCATTAGGACATTCAAACACTATCCCTTCATAAGATAGAAACATGTCACCATCGCAATACACAAGAATAAATACACTCTTCATGTTTTAAGCAATATGGTAAATATCAAATAAAGGTGTTGAGTTTCATCTAACCCCTATTGCTATTTATATATTAGGTGATCAAATGTTATCTTGTGAATCATACCAATAGCTGAGATCACACCAACAATATAAACGGTTTAGATTGCGTCATAATTTATTATGGTGGTTTGCATAGTTTGAAAAAATTAGTGTTCAGTCAAATCTTGTAAAAGGAATTGTTCAGTCAATCATCTCGAAACAAACTGTGAGATCAAATTGTTTGAGAAAAAACAATGTGGGGTCAAATTGTCTCAAAAAAAGTAATGTTCAGTCAATTCGTTTGAAAAAAATACAATGCTCAGTCAATAAAATGTAGTGTTTAGTATTCAATCAATTAACAAGGACAAACTGACATTCATAGTACACAATAATTTAACAAGGGCAATTATTGTTGTTTGTGTCCACCAGTTCCACATTTGGAAGGTTGTCTATTTCTTGCCAGCTATCGACGTACTCGTTTATGTTCTTGTGGTTGAAATTGTTCATTAGGAACAATAGGTTGCTCTTCTTGGATGAAGTTAATAATATTTGGTCGATTGATTGAAGAACTACTAACAATAGTTTGTTGAAAGGATGTAAACATAGGTATGAGCATACTTTGCATGCATGCATAAGCAAATTCTGATGTTCGAAGATCTCTACCTATAAGATTGCTCATAAAGTCTTCTCTGCTAGCACTGAAGAGCTGCAGATTGTACCCATAATCTTGATAATGATGTTGTTGTGACGTGAATTCATATGATTGAGGAGATGATTGTAGTCCTTCATCACGCATGTTGGCAACAACTGGTGGGCTTTGTGGTGGAGGATATTGTTCAGTTTTCATCTCTAGAGTTGAGTGAGTGTGGCAACAACATTTGGGTGAGTTGCAAATCGTATTAGATAAACTTTTGAATTTGCTCAGTACCAATTCATGTAATGACTCATATGTTCAAGATGTCCTTAAATAGGTTGACTGATTAACACATATTTGAATCTTTCCTTCCAAATTACAATCTATTATTGATGCTCCTCTGTCCAATTTGTGTCATTGTGTCTTCTTATGTCAGTTTGATGGAGTTTTTCAAGATTATGTGGTGGATTTGGTATGTCTTAATAAAGTCCAAAAACGCGCATGACCCTGTCAGTTTGCTACCATACTACTACTGGGAAACAAATTAAAGCGACATAAGCATTCTATATTTTGAAATCCTTGTATGCATATTTTGACAGAAATGATTCAAACCCTCTGTAAGGCATCCAATGGAACTAAAAAAAATAATTTGTGTTAATAATTTATAAAACAATGTAATTGACATTTAAATAAATAAAACAAAAATAAATTATTAAACCTCCTCCTTACGCATGTTATCAAATTTTGATTTGTACCCTATAACATCACCATGTGGGACTTCAGAAAATCATAGCCTTTTGCCACTCTAGCTAGTGAAATGTAATATGTTAGTGTCAAATACTTTATAAAAAAATTGTCTTTGTTTGAGTGAGAAATTTTTATTTACCTAGTTGCAAGTGGATATAACAACAGTTGGTGCTTAACCTTGGGTTGAATGAATGACATGAGATACCATGCCCAAGACTACAACAACACTCTACATCCTTCCATTTTTTGGATGATGGATAAATTGTCCTACACACTTATCTGTACATATGCGCTAAACATGTTGAACCCCAACCGTACCATCCAACCCGTTCAAGACCTACTAACAAAGGTAGATACATTAGGTGAATTATGTTTCCTGACTTGGCTGGCATCAACACCCCATCAATCAGCTCTAAAATGTATGCCCTACAATGGAATGCTAATTGTTGTAGTATGGGTCCTGCTGGGAGAATCAACATGTATGTTTTCTTTTAACCATTTCGCCAAATGGAAGATGAAATATGTGTGATTCAGGTCTTCACCTTTCTCCATAACATTCACTAAAGCGTTATTGATTTTAATCTGTTCGAACTTTACATCATTTGAAAACCCAGCTTGAACTAAAAAATATTTAATTTTGGCATCTAGAGAAGACAGAGCTTGAGCATATGACTGGATTACATCATCTGTTACTTGCAGAAATCAAAATAATAACAACATGAATATTTGTAAATCATAGCATAATTAACATTAAAAAGTATAAAATGTATTACATACTTATCTAGATCTATGAAGATATTGTTTCCAAAGAAGAAGAGCATCTATAACTTCCATGGTTTAGGTTTTGCTACTAACATCAAGAAGAAATTAAAGATGGATATTTGAGAATGAGAGAAAGTGAGTTTGTGAGTGTATGTGATGGCACTGCATGTATTGTATTTATAGAAAAAATTCAACAGTAACACAATTTATTTGTTGTGATCTTGACTGTTGATTTTGTCGGTGGGATTGTTATATGAAAACTACGGGAATGAAATATTATTTTAACCAAAATAACTTATAAACATAACAATGTAGGTGTCAAAAGTTGTCCTCATGGATTGATTTTTCTTGTTATAAAAAATGTGCATGCGCATTTCTGTTAAACAATTTAATACATGAATACGCTAAGCAATGAAACCTAACCTAAACCTTAATTATGTACCATTTTTACTAAGTCTAACCCCTAACCATAACTGTAACCCTAACCTTTTTTTACGCCAATGCGTCAGAGAGACTTTTGATTTCTGTCAGTGCGACAAGGAATTCAATATTTTACGTTAGTGCATGAGAGATACTTTTGCTTTATGTCAAAGACTTCAATGCTTCAAACCCTAACTCTAGGTCATAAACCCTGACCCTTATACATAGAAGTCTTATTCACCTTCATTTAACACATCCACGCAATACTTTCTTTCTCTATTACTTTCTTCCAACCTTTCAAACACAATACACAATGTGTCTTCCTCATCTGTTAATTGGTTAGCGCACTATGATGATCAAATAATCAAAACAGATGAATGGGATATGTTTCAATGCCCCACCAGACGTTCTTTCAAACAAAGTGAGACCTCACACTTGAAGTCTTGCCTTGAAAAGAAAAATTCATCAAAGGATCCGACTTCAACCACTGGACCAAGTCTGTGACGTCAAAGGTATGATTATTGTTGCTTGCCAACATGAGGTTTTTACATGGATTGTATTGTATACAAACATCCAGCTACATATACTTTCCACACTGAACTCTCAACCAATATCTCATGAACACCAATATTATTCAAATTCCTTGTCATATGTTTCACATACATCCAATGCAACCCCATCGTATACTCACACCAATTTGTACCAAGAGGCATTCTATTTAACCTAACCACAAGAAAATTTATTTGAACAAAACACATTCTTTTATTCAACTTTTTTTTGCATCATTTTTCTCCAATTTTTTAGACTCATAAACATTTGGTGTTATTGAGGATCAACTTCACCCATACTGGAGTACCCCTATAGTAGAGCCTACCTCATTAATCCAACCAAATGAGCCTGAGTTTATATCAGATCCTGACTTTCCTAACGAAGAACTCGATCCTTTTAAAAAGGATGAAGATGAAGTTTTACACAATCAACCCCAGGAAGATCATGAGGAAGAAGTTGAACTTGCTTTTTCAATAACAATTGTACCACCATACTATATGCCACCACATACATAATGTTGACCTTGAATATAATTTTGAAGATTATGAATACGATCATACATTGGATCACAAAGAAGTCAAACATTTGATGGGGATTCTCTTTGAAGGGATGCATTTTCAAACAAAGTAAGATGTACAACATGCTTTGTAACAATAACATGTGAGCAAAAGATCTAACTACAAGACACAACTATCAAAACCAACAAAACTAATTGTCATTTCTGATGGTGATGGTTGTGCTTGGAGGTGTAGGGCATCATACATACTTGCAAGTAAGAAGTGAGAAATAAGAAAGCTTCGTGAACCCCATATATGTTCAAATCTAGCAATCTCACAAGATCATACAAAGTTGTCTTATCTGCTTATTAGTAAAAGCATCCACATGTTGATTGAAAATGTTCCATCAACTTCAGTGCCAACCTTGATAGCACACGTTAAAAGCACCAAAGGATACATTATTACGTATTGGAAAACATGGTCAGCAAAGCAAAAGGCCATTGAAAACATCTGCAACAACCGAAAAATATCATTCTATGATATATCAAGATTGTTGTAAGCTCTGTAGAAATTTCTTCCTGGTATGATCATGGAGAAGGAAACACTACCAATGTCACCACAATAAGGTCAAATAGTAGAGGATTTCTTGAAATTTCATAATCTTTTTTGAAGTTTTAGACTATGTATCGATGAATTTTAATATTACAAGCTCGTGGTTTAGATCGCTGGAACATTGTTGTATGATAAGTACAAAGGGACCTTGCTTGTGGTAGTTGCACAAGCTGACAATAATAAAATTCTTCCAATAGTCTTTGTCGTTGTCGAGAGTGAAACATCGAAAACATGGTTCTTTTTCCTCAAAAATTTTGAAAGGCCTATCACCCCACAAGATGGTCTATGTTTGATTTCAGACATGCATGATTCATTAAAAAGTGT
This sequence comes from Glycine max, assembly GCF_000004515.6. Taxonomy (NCBI): domain Eukaryota; kingdom Viridiplantae; phylum Streptophyta; class Magnoliopsida; order Fabales; family Fabaceae; genus Glycine; species Glycine max. The sequence goes on from NC_016090.4 coordinate 2,296,286, forward strand.
TTACTTAAGACATGATAGCGGGTGGACAACACAAAATTATGTGCATGTGTTCTGCATTCGACATTTTGCACTAAATTACATGAGGAGGTTCAAGAACAATGACATCAGAAAACTAATTATCAATGTGGGTGAGTGTCAAACTTCTTTCTCTTCATATAGTAAATATCACTTAATTTTGTATTATGAATAATAATTTAAATTGTTTTTTATAACTACTTAGCATATGCAAGGACAAAGTCTCTATTCAATCACTATTATAATACTTTGAGGGAGGAGACACAAGTTGAACTAGCAATTAATTGGCTCAGTGAGATTCCACGTGAAAAGTGAACTCTTGCATGGGATGGTGGCCAATGATGGGGATACATGACCTCCAATCTCGTTGAGTCAATTAGTTTGATACTCAAGAAAACATGAAATATGTTAATATGTGTGCTGGTAAAATCAACCTATACAAGATGTAATGCATTGTTCAACCAAAGAGGGAAAGAAGTCGCATCAATGCAAGTTTATGGACAAATACTAAATAGTGCTATGGAAGACACACAAATTGTTCTTGAGTTCGATCGATGTGGTGCATGGATCTTAGTCTAAGAGACAATTTACCTGAGAGAAGTTCGACCAGTAGGAATTTTGATTGTCAGGCTGGATGAAAGGTGGTGTGATTGTAACAAATTCCAAAAACTACACATGCCTTGTTTTCATATTGTTGTTGCTTAAGCGTGCTCACCATGAGTATAGGAACTACATACATCCTGTGTATACGTTGGAAACTATCTCCAATGTGTACGTATAATTGTTTGGAGAATTGCATAGAGAAGCGTATTGATCACCATGTCGCGAGCCAAGAATTTGTTCCGAGCCAAAGATGAAAAAAAATTATAAAGGTTGCCCTATCTTCTCTCGTATGCACATCAACATGAATATCTAAGAATTGGATCAACCAAAATAATGTTTAATGTATCGCATCTCAGACCATCCAAAAAACAAATGCTCCCACCATGTAGGCTCAAGCCAATAACATTAAGTTTATGTCATATTGTTTGTATTTTAAATTTTTTTGTTGTATTGTTTCAAATTTAAATATTTTTTTATCATTTGTAATTTTATATCTATTTTGTAATTTAAATATTTTTGTTCAATTCAGCTTATTGGTTAAATATACTTTTTGTTTAATTTCAATTATGTTGTTGATTAATTATGTATTTTAATAATCAAATAAAATAAAAATACAAAGGATTTAAAAACATATGCAAAATAATATTTTTGTTTAACAAAAAAGATAAATATAGACAACTATTAAAACAAAAAAAAAACATAATACAAAACAATTATTTAAAACAACGTAATTTATAAATTGGTCCTTGGGAATCGATTTCTAAACTATGCCACAACAAAATATAAAATTGTGCAAGTAAGAAGTTGATTCTTCAGGAACCAATTTCTCATCTTTCACAGTGATTCGTATGACTTAATGTAAATAAAAAAAGTTGTATTATTTATGTAATTTTTTATTTTTTAAGGTAAAAATATCCCATAAAATGTAATTTTTTTCATTGATTAAAAGAAACAATTCATCCCTATATTTTGTTTAACCACTTTGGACGACTATATATGGTTCATATAATTACTCAAAATTTGGTTATTATAATTCACTCATTTAGATATTAATCCGTCAGAAACTTATGCTTTAATAATTGAAAACTATAAGGATGAATGCTTATTAAAAAAAGAAAAAAAAATAGAACCAATATCATAATGAATAATAGATAAGGCAGAGTAAAACCAAAATGAATAAAAAAATCATTATAATTAATATCTTAAAGTAGGGGCCAATATCTAAACAAGTGAAAAAATATAAAAATTGTTATAAGAAATTAATTATAAAAACCAAATTCAGATAGAATTAAACTGTGGGGAATCAATATTTTTAATCTTTAATTTATTTCTAGTTAAGTTATTTCAACGATCGGTTATAGATGAGATTCTTAACAACTAACAAGACACATCTCTTAAAAAAAAGACATATATATTCAATGTTATATATATATATATATATATATATATATATATATATATATATATATATATATATTTGTTTTTAACCTTTTAGATTCATCAAGAGAAAAAAATATAACTAATCCAAAAATTGATTGAAAAATAAATAAAATCTGATTTAGAATTATTTCTGTGAAAATACTTATATATTTTAACTTTAATTTCAATAAATTAATTATTTGTATGGAATTATTTAATTATTCTATTGTATAATACATATGAACTAATGCTCAGTTGCCCGCTAGTGTGATTCTTTTATTAGACTCACTAATGTGATCATGTGAACTCAATTCGTCTGTTCTGATATATATACTTGTCTACTCAAGACAATAGAGAAAGAGAACAAAGACTTGCACTATACACAAATTTACATCATTGAGATGTTGGGGTATACAATCTAGAAGCCACACGTACGACTGAATCAAGATAATGGAAAATTATTAATTAGTTTACTTAATTTGTACTTAAAAATATTTTAATTTCTTACAAAATTTCTTTGAAAAAAAATAAAAATACTCATCACCGAACATGCACGCACTACCCTTTAAATCTCTTTGAGAACCAAAGCTAGCTGAGAAATTTTTAAGAGGATTTTTCCAACTGAAACATATTGTGTTCTGATCTAAGACTTTTCTACGATTTAGAGTTATTTAACCAGCTAGGTATAAGAGTGCAATCTATCTTGCTCTTAAGTCTCGTGTGCTTTATATAGGCTCTCACTCAGGGTATGGTGTTATCATACTTTATTAACTTAATTATAGAATAAGATATATGACTGAGATATATACCGTTTCAGATATAACAGAATATGATAAAATATTTATAATATATAACTGACTGAGATAAGATAAGATCTACCTACAATGTTTGAAGATTTACATAAACTATATATGAAAGAAAAGCATCTTTAATTCCCTTGGTTTACGTAATTGTGTCTCTGTGTGTGTGTCACTTGTAGTACTGTATGGGACTGCCTGAAAACAGTAGGCATGCAGACACTGTTGTGTAGCAATAACTATATATTGAGACTATAAGCAACCATGCAATGGCCCATTCTAATGAACAGAAGTAAATGCAGGGTTGGCACGTTGAATATCATGTTGAAAATGTCTTCTACCATAATTATCACAGCAATTTGATAACACCCCACGTGACTTTATCACTATTTCCTCTTTCAAGTTTGAAGATCCCACGGTAACAGTCACCACCTAACCGGTCTAACTTTTTAAACCCAAGGGGGAAACTTCTAAAATTCCAAAAAAAGTAGTACTATTAGTTAACTTTATTAGGTTAGTGTGGTATCAACAAGATACAGCTAAGTTAGATAAATAGTAATTTAATTTTGATATAAGTAAAGATTTTTACACTATATCAATCAATTGAAAATTATTTTAAAATATAATTTTAAAATAATTATTATAAAAATCATCAATTTTATATATACATGATCATTTACACTATTAATATTTTTTATATATACTTTAAATGGAAGTAATCTTTGATTATATTTTAACAAATATCTGTGTTAAGTTAGAGTTGAATTTTGATACATTGCAGTAAAGTTTTTTATATTATTAAAACAGGCGACTTTGATTTTAGTCACAATATCAAGGTATTTTAAGTATCATTAGGTTGCAATTATCTGCAACTTTTTACGACATAAAAAAGTATTATAAATTGAAATCTTGCCGTTAACTAATGAAAATTTATTTGATATATAATTTTTAAAATAATTATTATAAAAGCGATAACTTTCATTTATATAATTATCTATAGTTAAACAGCAATTAAAAAGTATATTCTGATTAAATTATCCCTTTAATATATTAAAAAAAAGGTTGGGTGGAGTAGTGTATTACTATAGTTTTGTTTCCACTCCTCATCTCTACGTTACCCACTACCCAAGTTTGAGCATGATAGACTAACTAGGCAATCAAAGAGGCCAAGAAATTAAACAAAGAGAAGAAGCGTTTTTCTTCTTCACCATTCCCACCCCCTCTTTTCTTTTCTTCCTTCCTCTCATCTATTGCTGCCCTTTGTAATCATGATGACTCCAATGTCATCATTGCTCTCTCTCTCATGTGGCCACATACAAACACAAAATCACAGCTATATCGATCACTTTTCTAATTTCCCTTCTAGCTAGTTTCTTATATCAATTAGTTTTTCTCACTTATGTGCCTATATAAACCCCTTCAAGTCCAATATAATGGTTGCGCCTCACTTTCACCCAACTTGGTTTCTCATTTAATTATTTCAACCTTAATCTATCTCTCAAGCTAGCAAGCTTGTACCCATACTTCTTAATTTGAGAGACCCCAAAGAGAGAAATTAATTAAGGTATGTGCTCTTTCTCTTCAGAACAGTCCTCACCATATGATGATCTTCCTCTTGTTCACCCTCCATGGCCATCCAAGAGACAGCCCCAGCACCTTCGGTTCAGCCTCCATAAAAGGTATACTTGTTTTGTAAATCGATCGCATCTTTTCTGTTTTTTCTTTCTTGTCTCTTCCAGATTTGTGTGTGCATGTTTTCTTTTGGGGGAATGACCCTCTCTCACTTTAATATTTCACATGGCAGTTTTGTGTTAACTCTTTCTTTATAAATATTCACAATTTTTAATAAGATCTCACCTATATATTTATATCTATGAAAAAGAGAAAAAAAAATACAATATTGACATATCATTTTAAAGGATTACACATTCTTCTAAGTATTGTGATAGTTAAACATTGTTAATAATTTGGTATATGATGAGAAAAAAATATTATGCAATGATAATACAAAACAGTTTTTACATTATAACGTAATTTAATGATAATTTATTATGTATGATAAAATTTATTAATTTTTATGATAATTATCTTAAAAGTTATATCAACGTTAATTTATTTTGTGTGTGTTATGTATTGATCCTTGATTGATGGTATTGGTACAGAAGGAGAGCACAATTGCAAGAAGCAAGACGGAGGAAAAGGATGATCATATTGAAGACTGAAATAAAGATGAGAAACTTGAAGTTGTACATGGAGAACCAAAGCATCATAGAGGAGAATGAGAAGTTAAGGAAGCAAGCAGTGCTTCTTCACAAAGAGAATGAGGCCCTCTTATTTCAACTTCAAAAGAAGCTTTCCGAACAAAATAACAGCAAAACCAATCAAATAGCTGTTAGCTAGCTATAATACAGTTTATATGTTAAGGCCAAAAAGTAGGAAAAATGGAAGGGTCTGTCGGTGATTCTTCTTTATGTGGAGTTCTGATGAATCTTAAATATATGTCTTTCTTTTATATAATTTGTTTCTTAATTGGTCTGAGGTTAAATTAATTAATTTCTTGCAAGAGTTTAATTGTAAACCATTACAAGACAAGGAATGTAGTGTTGAGCAATGCTACTGTATTAGTTTTATTTTGTCAAATTCCTGTTGGATTTCCTGATTATATATATGCTCACAGTAAGAATATGATTTAAAAGAGAAAAATAGGTGTACATTACATTTTCATTCTAACACAGTTAATTATGTTTGATAGATTTGTTTACTTTTAAGATGGTATTATGTTTGATAGATTTGTTTACTTTTAAGATAGTATTTTAAAAGTTTTATTAACAACAAATTATGATTGAATGAGTATATAAAATTATTTTACACTTATCATATATGATCATTAAATTCTTTATAAAATGTAATAATTTGCACTGCTAACATGTCTCTATGCCTATAAAAAATTTCCTTCTTTTCTTATGTCTGTATAACAGGAAGTTGGAAAAGAGGAAGTCAAGATTTTCAGCAGCAACCACATGCTAAAATCTGCACAAATTCATTGACCATATTACACATTTCAACATCGTTTTAGAAATTTTAAAGCTAGGAGAATATTATATTAAAAAATTTAATTTAATATAACTCAAAAATTGTTATTTTATTTTTTTTCTTATCAATGATAAAATTATTTATCAAAAGTTTATAGTAAAATATTTTTAACATTTTTTCTTCTTAATATATAAGAAGATGGTAAAGTATTATTCTATCTATCTTTTAATTTAGTTAATCCAAATAAGTTTGAGTAATTAATATTGGAAAACTAGTTTAGCAATACAATTATAGTTAGAAATATTGTCAATAATATATGCTTGTGTGTATTTGAAAATGAATGCAATCTTTTAATAATTTCAGTGGAGTATGAATTTTTTTTTTTTGTTAACACTTCTTACGGTGTCTTTATTTAAAAAAAAAATACTAAATCAATATTTTCAATATAATAATACTCACTTTAATGTTAATAAAAAATATATATTTTCAATTCATTATCGTACAAAGTTTTTAATTTTTAAGATTCAAATAAAAAATTAAATGTGATTTTATATTTTAAAATTGTTCAAAATCCAGTTTTAACTAGAAGAAATAAATTTATATAATATGTATACAAGATAATCAATACAAAAAGATTCTTCAATTAAAATGTGAGATTTTATCACTAGCATCTGGATCAAAATATCATTTTTTTACAACAAAATATCAGTTTTTGAACAAAATATCATTTTTAAGGAGGAAGTAAATGTAAAATAGATGCAAAACTATTTTTCTTTATTTGTTAAAAAATAAACAACAATAGTATAAAAAAAAATAAAAATAAACAACTAAAATCAAGAAGAATTTAATTCTTTTAGGCTTAAGCAAAAAGAAAATAATAAATTTATGAAAAAAAAATATTTGTTATCGAACCAATTCGTCTGTCTTGAAAAAACAATAAACAATTTTTTTATGTATCGAATTATGGGTCTTAATTTAAAAAATGTAAAATTTATCACAAATATACTAAAAAAAAAGTTCATGTTAATAAGAATTTTTTTATAAATATATTACAAGAACAAGAGATAAAAAAATAACAGAAAAAAGAAAAAAATAATTATAATTTAATTGTTCGTGAAAACATTTTATCCACTAGATGTCATAGAGAATTGAGAATTTCAATTTGTTTAAATCCAAATAATATAAATAGTATGCATAGAAATACAATATTTTATAATTAAAATAAAGTCTAAAATTGTTTTCCACTTATACTTAAATGATTTACAACAATATTTATACAAATATTGAAATTACTTAATCTTATTTACAAAAACAATAACAAATAACATGCCATGTCATAATTATTAATAATTTCTAAAATGTATGTATTTTTTGAAGTTTTAAATAATTCAAGACCTAAATCAACTGTTTTATTGGCCTTATAATTAGCATGGCCTTAAAACTGGCTTAGATAAAAAAACAAAAAAAAAAAAACATGTTTATTAAAGTTAGAATAACTGAATAAGAAACAGAAAGAAAAAGGAAAGTTATCCAAAAAAAAGAAAAGAAAAAGAAAAACATTATCCATCATGTTTGTAATAAGCTAGGGACTAGTTAGTTAACATAGTTACACAAATACAAATAAGTGTACGGATAATCACAAGTTTGGACTTTTGATTAAGTTCCAATGACAACTGCATGAGTAGGTTTAGTAATTGACTAATGGTCAAAACCTGTGATATATTAGTGAGAGATGTCAACACACTCTGTTTTTTTTTTTCCAACGTATTTTAGATCGATAGGAGAATTTCTTGAATCCTATTAAACAAATTAAGTTTACTATATATTATTTAATAAAAACATATGAAATTGATCTAATAATAAAATGTGTTACTAACGTTTTTTCATTGACAAATAAACATTTCCGAACTAAAAAGCGGCGATGCCAATTTATATATAACACATGGCAATAAATAATATTTTTATTTTTATTTTTTTTGTCATTTAAAATCTTTTTGGTACTCGACATTTGTAGATACGTGAGACAACTGTAGTGCAAAAGTTAGATTAATAACTAATTATATGTATAATCGATTATAATTAAAATTAACTTTTCTTTCAGTAAGTTTGCTGAAAATAGTTTTTCATGATAAAATTTTATTCAAAAAATAGCTGAAATCTCAAATATAATTTGTCCCATACATGTTTTACCACTAATTATTAGATCGAATGATAATTACATTTTTTTACAGAAGATAATTACATATTTATTATTTCAAGTATCTTTATACTTTCTTATTATATCAAATCATACTAAAACTGTAATCTGATTTCATATTTTTTTTATTAATAGTGATAGTTGTAAAAGATATACTCCTGTTATTATTAATATTTTTTTTTATTAGTAATTAGCAATATATTTTTTTATTTCATTGTTAACATTTTTATTATTGTTATGTCAAATGATATTCTCATGTAATCCTGTTTGTGTCCAGATTTTGCCCTGTGTTGAAATCTGGCCATATGTTTCTTAAATAATATTCAATTTTGTCTTTCAAAAAAAGTATTAATGTCTTAATTTCAGGAATAAAAGTATATTAACTATAAAATAAATTTTACTTTCGTAAAATTTGAATTAGATATTCTTTTTTTTAAGATCAGACATTCTTTTTTTTAGACGTTAAGAAATCATGTAACTATAAAAAGGAAAAAGAAATAATGTAACAATCTCATATTCAATAAATTATAAATTAATATATAAAAATTTGAAAAATATATAAAATTTAGAGACTGTTACATAAACGATTTTAAAATTAAAATTTAATATTATTCACTTACTCCAAATTGATTGTAAAAAGAATAACTAAAGTAAAGTCTGAACAAAAAATAACTAAAATAAAGTGACACCAAGGTAAAAAAACTCCACTTGCTCACCTACCTTCTGTCTTCAATTTTTTTCTTTTTTTTGTTACAACCCGTCTTCAATATTCATCAGCAGATTTTGACTTCTGCACTTGAATTAGTGTGTGTTATTTGTGTCTAATTTATATTTGACAATTTTTAAACAATTAAAATTCATAAGCAGCTATAAGTTGAAACTATTTTGAAACAAGTAATTGCCACCATATAATTGAGACATGAAGAGAATTCAAATCCTGCTTTACTTTTACTTGAACTGGCTATGGCCCATGATCTGGTATTTGAACTTTAACAAGCCTTAAAATGAAAACAAAAGCCAACAACAGAAAGTGTAACTTGAAATAAGACTTGAAGAAGATAAAATCTAGATTAATATCTACCAACTGTGATAAAGTCATCATCATCAAGAACTTGCACATCTTTGTCTCCAACAAAATGCTCTCTACCAATTTCCTTCACCAACATGACAAACTCTATCCTTTTCTCCACAAGCAAGGGCAAAAGGGGTAGCCTGAAAACCGGTTTGATGACACCAAGTTGAGCAAGAGCAGTGTTCAAAGCAATAGGAACAGGTTCCTGAGAGAGCCAATCAAACAGAGGAATCACCTTTGAATTCAGTGTAGCATTCTTGCCCTCAAACATGAGTTCTCTCATTAAACCGGGAATCAAGTTGCTGGCAACGGATTGAACTCCAACAGCACCAAAATCCCATCTAGCATCATGGCTTGTTTTGTCAATTCCTGTCCACACAACAATTCCTTGATCTGTGTAGTGTTTGATCCTCTCATTTCCCACACACTCCTTTAAACCAACCAAGTTAGGATTTTGAGCCAAATTTTGAACCACACTAGGAGGAATATCTTGATTAGTCCTTGTTGGTATGTTGTATATGATGATTGGACCAATGGAAAGAACACTATTGTAGTGAGCAACCAAACCATCCAATGAGGTTTTTCCATAGTAAGGGTTTATGTGAAGTGCAGCATTCATTCCAACAGCAAAACCTCTCTCAGTGGCCTTGATTGCTTCTGATGTGCAATTGCTTCCAGCATTACCGACAACCTTAACTTTGTTGCCAAAACTGTTAACTGTGTGTGCAATGAGCATTATTTGTTCATCCCAGGTCATTAGTTGGCCTTCACCAGTTGTGCCAGCAACAAGAATGCCTTCAACGCCATTCGCGATCTGCATATTCACCAAGTTATCATATGCTTCAAGATCAAATTTGCCGTTGGGTAGGTATGGAGTTTTAACCGCGGTTATCAGTCGCAGACTCCTTATGTCCCCAATTGATGTCCTGCAATTACAGTACATGAAAAAATTATTTCCATGAACAAGTTTCCACAAAACTTAGTTTGTATATGAATATAATTGTAAAAATTGGTTAACAAGTTTAGATTTGTCAACCAAAACCAGCCAAATCATGAAGCTAAAAATGTATGATGTATATACTTCTAGATTTTTAAGCACATCCATTGCAAATCAAAATATGACTAAAATATGTTTTTAGTCCTTATACTTTGGATAAAAATTGGTTTTAGTCCTTGTACTTCAATTTTCTTCAATTTGGTTCCTGAAGTGTACAAAAAACAATGGTTTTTGTCTCTACTTATAAATAGTTTTCACCCTGAAGAAGGACGAAAACTACGATTTTTGTAAAGTTCAGAAATTAAATTGATCAAAGTTTCGAGATCAAAACCAAATTTCACAAAAAAAGTATCGGAACTAAAAATATATTTTACTCTTAAAATATATATGCATATCCAGCTGCGGATATGTATTATATAACTTGTTATAAAACTGCATTGCAGATCAAAGATACAGATCTAGATGAAATATAAGCCTTGGTTATCTAAACTAAATCTCAAAGTGAACATACAGGAATTACTAATGCGAATTAAGTTCAAAGTGAAGACAACAGAGATATTGTGTAAAGCTTTAGATGCTTGTGTCACAAGGTAGATTAGAAAACTAGTTCCTAAGACTCTTCAAGAAATTCTATCCAGAGAAGAAGAGATTACAAATATTCCAACTTAGTAGACACAAACACATAATACACAAAATAACTTATTGGAATGATAACAAATGGAATGTATACAATTTAACAGGATGAAGAATTCACATGGAACAGAACATTAATTCATTATTCAAATCCACCTATTTTTTACCGCGGAGCTGCTCATTGGGAGGCAAAAATCATTTCTTACAGCTGCTTGTGGAGCCTTCCAGCATGTGTTCCTGGGATCCATACAAAGAAAAATTAAAGTGATTACACTAACCAAAGTTTGGATTAACGGCCACAAAATTTGGTATTTTTTTCTTTCAGCTGCAGTTGCACAGTTGGCTTGCACCAAAACCACTGATCACAGTACATGTCTAAGATTCATTTTTCAAAACCTCTCATGAAACTGACCAATATAAATGATTATTTCTCCAAAATATACTGAACACAATATGCACTACTTAATAACTTCTAATTAAAGATAAGTCCCACCAGTTTATGGCAATATTATGCCTTCTAAATTTTAATTTCATCAAAACCCTGCAAAGTATATCATTGTATAAAAACTGCTGAAACACAGTGAATAAAGTCAATAAACAATCTCACCAACTATCAGCATACTTGTATTACATATAGTGACCTCTTTTTTTTTCCCATGAGACACAAATGAATCACTAATCACTCGAGATGCTAAAATTCATCTAAGGGAATGATCTCCTAAGAGATGTTATTCCATATACACTAATCAGGATGCAACTCATGACTACATGCTTAAGAAATAAAATTATCTATTAATCATGTCATAATATATTGGTAAAATAACATATGTACTTTATAATAGAGTTTATTTAAATTAAAATAACAACAATAATGAACATAATAGAGTTTATTTACCTCTTGTTGCAAGTGGTGGCAATGGAGTGGGAAAAGGCTAAACCGGGTCCTCTGAACAATAAACTGCTACTACAATTGTTGTTCAACATGGTCAAGAAAAATCCGAACGGTTTTGGCTTGGAATTAGTTGGGAAAAAACAGAGGAGCAAGGTACGGAGAGAAAAAGAACCAACAGGGAGATCGCGAGCGTTGACCAAAGGAATCAGTGTAATAAATATTTGTTTTTTGTTTTGGCAACTTAATATTTAAAGGAATCGGTGTAATAAATATTTACGCTATCCCATTGATGGTTCCAGACAGCAAAATAAATCAAGAAAGATGCCAGAAATTTTGTAAAATTGGAATGAATTTAAAGTATATAAAATTTGTTTATAGAGCTTTTTTTATGTACCGTAATTAAAGAGTTTTAATATCTTCATGCACGATTATTTTTTTGGTCAAACAGCTTTCGGTGTTTGGATGGGAAATTTAAAGAATTTTAAATTTTAAAAATTTTAAATGTTTCAATTTAAAATCTTTTATTTTCAAAATTTTATGTTTGGATAAAAAAATTAAATTCCTTCATTTTTTAAATTTTGTGTTTAGATAAAAAAATTAATTTTTTTTATTTTCAAAATTTCTTATTGATAAAATAATTAAATGTATTCTTTTTTAAAATTTTATATTTGAATAAAACAATTTTTTAATAAAGAGAGGATTGAGGCTGTAATAAAAAAGAAGTAAAATTAGTTATAAAAACAGGATTGAAACAATTTCTCAAGCGAAAGAGCATGAAGCAGTCTCTCTCTCTCTCCATTATTTTCCCCTTCATCCAACCCAAGAAGATCCCATCAACCACCCTTCAACCAAGCAAGCTCAAAGCCCCAACCCAAGCTTCATCCCTCACACACCTTTCTCTCTCCACCACCACTCCTCCTCCTTCCAAAACCTCCTTCAAATCCACCAATCCCCTCCACGCCCCTCTCTCCCTTGCTCCCCATTGCCCCCATGATCCTTCCAATGTCGTCGCCCTCCATCACGCTATCTCGTTTGGTTCTGCAACGACTTCTGTCTCCTCAACAATGAGTGTCTCACTGCCGCTAACAACGACTCCCTCTCTGTCCTCCCCGTCTATTGCTTCGACCCCTCCGACTACGGCAAGTCGGCATCCGGCTTCGACAAGACCGGCCCCTATCGCGCTGTCTTCCTCATCGACTTCGTCTCCAACTTTTTTAATGTTATTTTATTTTTTTAAAAAAAGAAGGTAATGTTATTAGAGATTATAGAAAATCAATAAAGCAGTTAGAAAAATAGAGTTAATTGTCAGTAAAAAAATAGAGTTAATTAGGACGTTAGTTAGATATAATATGCTCTATAAATAAGAGCCTCCACTTTGTAATATTTCATATCCTTTCAATCAATTCAATATGTGACCACATGAGTATGAATATGTTCTTTATCTCTCTTATGCATTTGATCTTCATCCCTTTGATCCATGGATTCATAAAAAATGTAAATTAATATCAAGAACTTGAACATCTTTTTCTCCAACAAAATGTTCCCTACCAATTTGCTCCATCCTTTTCTCCACAGGCAGAGGCACATGTGGAAGCCTGAAAATTGGCTTGATAACCCCAAGTTGAGCAAGAGCAGTGTTCAAAGGAATTGGGTTTGGCTCAAGGCAAAGCCAATAAAACTGTGGCATGAGCTTTGAATTCATTGTATCATTCTTGCCCTCAAACATGAGTTCTCTAATTAAACCAGAAATGATCTAGTTGCTGATGACAACATATTGAACTCCAACAGCACCAAAATCCCATCTAGCATCATGGCACTCTTCATCATTTGCAGACCACACACCAATTCCTTCGCTTGCATATTGATTTGATCATGCAAAGAAACATCAAAAATTAAAATTATAAAACTAATTAACCACCAAAATTTGCTATCCTTCTACTGCGCATTTACCACCATTTACTGGTCTTACCAAAGAAAATGGAGTTTTAAAAATTAATTTTAATGGAGTTCGATGAACAAATTCACCAAGCAGTCTTTTTTACCGCAATTCAGCAAGCAGTTAATTTTATTAAAATCCTACAAATAATAATAATAATCAACCTCATCAGTCACTGTTAGAGCATCTTCAATCTTGCAATTAAGCAACCAATTTTGAATTGTTTATCTTATCTTAATTGATTCCTACAATGTTACATCATAATTAAATAATTTATATATATTTTACTCCAATATTATAATGTTAAGTAACTCTTGAATTACTCCCTTAAATAATCCTTAAATGACAAGAATATATATATATATATATATATATATAACTTTTTAATCAACACTTTTGTTTGTATAAGCAACCAAAGCGATCATCTTCAATGGTAAAAAAATTAAGCATTGGTGTCTAAAAATAAGCAACTTGTTTCTTTAATGCATAATTGTTTAAATGAGTTGTGTATTTAAAATTTATGAGTCCTACAATGTTACACAAATTTAAAAATTTTACACAAAAATTTACTTCAATGTTAAAGTTACTAAAGTAAGTCATTTACTTACTTGAATCACATTAAATTTTGTAATTAAAAAATTGTTATTTAATTGATAAGAATGAATTAAACAACTCATTTAAATAACACACTATCAAGCCGTCCACTCTAAAGATAAAACTTTATTAAACAATATTACTTAATTTGTAATTTGAAGTAACTCATAAAACACACCCGTTAGAAATGCTCTTGGCTCGTTAGAAATGCTCTTGGTTAGTATATATTGACATGAACCATTAAAAAAAGAGATGATTAAATAAACAAAGGATTATTCATTTAAGTAAAAAAAAAAAAAAAACCAGAAGACAATTGACCTGTTGTTGACAACATTGGTGGAAGGGTGCAAATATATAATTTACTCTTCATGTATCACAGATTCTCAATTTAGTTCCTAACTTTCTATACATGAAAAATTATTAAATTAGTTTATACATGTGTAGACAATAGACAATTATGGTCCTTGTTGTTAACCCATCATAAATGACGAATTTTTCGGGTCAAGTTGGGAGGTGGAAGCAAGGTGGACGAGTGTTTCTTTTTAGGTTGGACAACAACATGCAAAACTCGGCTTTTGATTTTCAAAAATTAGTTTATGGAGTGTATAAATACATTTTAGAAACTAATTTTTGGAACATCTATCAATTTTCAGAATATTTTTCTATTTTTAAAAATATGTTCTGGAAATTAGTATTTAAAAGGGGGAATACAAGTAGAATTATTTGCAAATGAATTAGAAAGAGAAACAGGCTTGGAGTATGTACATAGTATTAGACTACTGGGACAGGACCAGTTTTATCTCCAAAGAAGGGTAAACGCCCTTAATCAGAGCAGGGGAACATTTTTCAAATGGAACCAAATAGTTAACTAAATAATAGTAATAGTAATTAAAAAAGAAAGGATTTCATTTTATTAATTGTTAACTAATTAGAAATTATTTTCAAGATGTTTTTTGAAATAATTATTATAACTATTAATAATATTATCATGCATCTTATGTTAATACACGTAGTTGATGAGTAACGACCCTTACACTGCTAATGTATATATTCATATTTTGTGCGGGAGAGTTTTCCTTTTAACAAACTATGATATGAATACATGGTAAAGACAATGGTGGAGAAAAAAAAAAAAACTCGTCTAGAACGAAAATGAGAGAAAGGAGATTTGGATGCATACAAATATACCACTTGAATGTTTTATTTATCACATATTTTGTACTTTATGTTTTTCGTTTTTTTTTTAAAAAAAAATTATGTGCTTTTGTATTTGCATTCTTTTTTGTTATTGTTCTTTTTAGTTTTTCATTTAACTGCTGGTAATTTTTCATATTGTATATTTTTGGTTTTTAGTCTTTCGTTATGGGTTGTGTACCTTAATTTTGTTTTTCATATTTCATTATTATTATTGCTCACACAAATTATTTTAATGAATTGTATGCCCATTGTTTTAACTTTGCTTATTCGTTTCAATTCATTATAATGGAGAATAAGTTTCACATTCATGCTCCTAAAAAAAAAGTTACACATTAATGAATTAAATTCTAAAAAAAGAAAAAATGAGTAAAAAAGTTATGATTTTCATGTCCTTGTTAGAGAGATATGAATCAAAATATTTCTATCACTCAAGTCGAAAGCACATAATCTTATTTTTCCACATATTTAGACAATGAGTGACACAAATTCTAATATATTATTAGAACTCGTATTTAAATGAAGACTAAAATAAAAAAAATAAAGATATATATCAATATTTTTAACTATGTTAATAAAATATTTATTATATATAAAATTTAAAAACAATTAAAAATATAAATTATAAATTTAACATCGTTATTATATTAATTATATTTCATTAATGTAAGTGTTTTGTGAGAGTGTATGCACTACTTATTGTGGTAAAAAAGAGTTGAATTAAAAGCTTATAATTAAACTAAATGATATATAAAAAATAAAAATGTTTCTTTTGACAGAGATGGAAGCATATGAAATAGAACCTCATTGGATCGTGTCTTATTATTACATGTTGTCGTGACACGTATTTTTAACTCATTAAACCCTAGTTGTCTACTTGTCTTGTGGATTTAAGGCACGATCTACAACATTGCCCACTAAACTAATTGATGGCATTAATATTTCTCATTCACTTGCTCACCCACTCACATAAGATAAAAGTTAGAGATATATAGACACACTCATAGTTATTACTTTACCCTAGGGAGACCCTTTAGTAGTAGAATTAGGATATATTTTTCTTTTCTTTTAAGAAAACAAATATCCTTCATTGAAGATAATTTTATTTCATTAAATTAAAATAATTTCACATTGGTTCATGTATGTGTTGTTGGGTAGTACCTAAAATGGATATATGAAAACTATAATTCGATCTTTATTATTATTCTTTATTATGAAAAAAAAAACATGCACACTTATAATCCGAAACTATTCTTTATATTTAATCTAATTATTTATTCATGGTAATGGTTTCTATAATATTGTTGTCAGGTACAAATAACTTGTAATTTTACTTTCTTTTTTATGGGTACCAATTGTGAATAACATTTTTTTTTTCCAAATACTTAATAGTTTTATATTCAAAAATAGAATCTAAGATCACCAAGTTAAGTTGAAATAGTCCTGCATTACAAAAATATATAAAACTCATTTTTTTTAAAAATATTTAACATAGTTATATATAAAAAATTAAAAATCTAAGATCACAAATTTCACCGAAACAATTACGATCCTCTACATAATTTTGCTCCGTTTTCATTTTGGTTCATATAATTAAAGCATGCTTAAATTTTGAAATAATGCAACGATCCGTATATAATTTTCTTTAAACAAGGAACAATTTCAGCCAAGAGCCAAGAATCAATCCAAATAATACATTTTTTTATAAAATATTTATTAATGATTAATTTTGATTACTGATTGAATATCTTTTATGGAGTCTCCTTTTTTATTATATTCCCTTTTTCATTTACAAAGTTTAAATTTAAGAACTTATTTAAGTAGATGAAATATAGTAACATTCTATAAATTATAGATACTTTAATAGCAGCATAATTTATATTTAAATAAATTTTGCATCAGTTTTAGTTAAAAAAAAAATAATACTTGACACGTTTTCTGTACGTTTTGAATAATAATAATAATAATTATGAAATGAAAATGCTTCAAAATTAAAACTCGGTAACTCTAACTCACCATCACAAACAGAAAAACGCTTCCATTTGAATTTCAGCAACTGAAGAAGCTCTTACTCACTGCAATGGCTTACCGAAACGGCGTCGCTCTGGCTCAGAGGGGAAGTGCCGTTAAGTTCGAACGCCCAAACCATCTCAGAACAACGGCGTCGCCTAAGCCCCGCCTCCCTCACTCGCCGGGATCCGCCGTCCGCCGCTCCCCCGCCGCCGCCAGAAGCGGAGACGGAGGTTAGTTAGTTAGTTAGAAGCAAGCTAATTAGTTATTTAAACTTCCTTCATTTCACACAGAGAAAGAGAGAGGTCGAGGGAGAAGAAGCAATGTAGCTATAATAAATAGAACGGTTTCAACTAAGAAGATAAGTTGCAGTGGAGAACGACTGCGAGTTTTGTTTCTGCTTTTGTCGTTTTTCGTTGGTGTTTTTATTTTTCTGCGGAGAATGTATTTCGTGCTTCCATTTCGTATCTCTTTCTGACGATGATTCGCTATTCGTGTTATGCTGTGTTAGTAGGTTTGGTATGAAGTAACGCAATTACGCGAATAGTAGTGATCAGGTATAGTTATTGATGGATAATGTGTTGTTGTGATTATTTGTTATTCAGTGATTTGAATTTTGAAGTGTTGTTGCTTCAACATTTGGATCGCATTAGAAAAAAAGGGAAAATGGAGGTTAAATGTTAAAATTACTGAGGCTTTGGAACTCTATATCGGTATCTCGGTATCTAGATTAGGCTTTTTCATGCAAATTGTGTAATTAAATTCAAATTCAGATCTTAATTATATTACTGGTATCTTTATTTTATGGAAAGTAGGCCTTGGTGTAGCGTTATAGATGAATGCTTTGTAATCAAAGATGAATTTGTATTATATCGTGTTTATGAGAATTTGATGTTTTGGTCGTTAGGATTGGAGAAGCACATCGTGTAGTTGAGAACCCATTCTAAAAGCCAGGGTGGTATAAGAGGGTTCAGACTTTGTATAGTTAAGAGTATTATGTTTTGCATATATCATATATGTCATTAATAAGTTTTATAATATTATTTTTTACATTAGGCACACTCTTAAGAGTTTATGAGTGGAGTTTATCGACTCTCCACAAGTTTATGTAGAGTCATATACTCTTGAATTTGACTACCTTAGTTCTTATAGTTTACATTTACTTCAAAAGCCAATTACTGTAATTTGCAGAGAATGTGACTATTCTAATTGTTCTCTATTCTGCTGTTTTCTTGGCTATGGCACTGGCAGTATTGTTACTTGTTTTCTTATCAATTATCATGCTTATGTATACTATAGTGCCTGGAAGAGTTCGAGTGGCTGTAAGGTTGAGACCTCGAAATACTGAAGAAATGGTGGCTGATGCTGATTTTGCCGACTGGGTTGAATTACAGCCAGAGGTGCATTTTGGTCATCTGTTTGTGAATTCTGCATTTTAATTTAATTACTGCATTTTAAGGTTTCACCCTTATTTTTGTTAAATCTCATTCAGCTTAAAAGACTGAAACTTCGGAGAAACAATTGGGATTCAGATACTTATGAGTTTGATGAAGTGCTTACTGAATTTGCATCACAAAAGCGTGTTTATGAAGTTGTAGCCAAGCCAGTAATTGAGGTCTGTTGTAACAATGCATTTCCTGATTGGCCTTTTCTTAGCCAACAGACTTTGTTTACTTTAATTTATGATTTGATTAGCAAATGATAATATTCCTATTGTGGAAGATCCAAAAACTGGTGATGTGTCTTTGTCTGGAGCTACTCTAGTGGAAATCAAGGATCAGCCAAGTTTCTTGGAGTTGCTTAGAGTAGGGGAAACTCATCGAATTGCTGCCAACACAAAGTTGAATACTGAATCTTCTCGTAGTCACGCTATTCTGATGGTGAAATAATGAACTGTGTATTGTTTACGTTTTAATTACTCTTACCTGTCTTGAACCAAGATATCAAATTAAGCTTCTTCTTTTTCATTTAATAAAAATAATATCCTATCTTGATGAAATTATCTAGTCTCACAGGTACATGTTAAGAGATCTGTTGTGGACAGTGAAGATGTTGTTTATACTGAAAATAATGATGTCTCTCACTTGACTAAACCTTCAAAACCACTTGTTCAAAAGAGCAAGTTGGTTGTGGTAGATTTGGCAGGATCAGAGCGTATCCATAAGGTATATACTGAAACTGAACTTAAGATTTGTGTGTGTGTGCACTTGTGCACACAAATATGCATGCATGTTATTATTATTATTGAACTTTGCCTCTAATTTTATTTTTTTCCCACCTGGAAGTGAAGGGTACATGCTAGAGGAAGCTAAATCTATCAATCTTTCACTTATTGCACTGGGAAAATGTATTAATGCTCTAGCAGAAAACAATTCTCATGTTCCATTTTGTGATTCAAAGCTTACTAGATTGCTCAGAGATTCATTTGGAGGTAAGAAACTTTAATCAATTTGTCAGATATCATGCTATTAGCCTTTTGTACTTTAGCATGATGTGATGAAATACAATAATAAGATGTGATTTATGGTTTAGGAAACTAGTTTCTGCATTCTTATATAATAATGTTTACAATATCATTCTCTGAGTCTCTATGCATTCCTTGTTATTCTTCTTCTGGGATGTTTTTGATGTTTACTGAAACATGTAGTGGTTTTGGTTATGTCATTCTATATTTGTGTTTTATGTTTTCCAATCATTCACAGGAACAGCAAGGACTTCATTAATTGTTACTATTGGCCCATCTCCACGCCATCGAGGAGAGACTTCTAGTACCATATTGTTTGGCCAAAGGGTCAGTTTTGTTTACCATGAATTTCTGTATTTGATGTATAATTCCTATTCATACAATATGCTAGTTATAAAACCATTACTGAGCTTCTACCTAACACCTGAAGTTTTTTGAAGAGTTGGTTGCAGTTGTTGATTTGGTATCAAATCCTCTATGACCAAGTGTTAATATACTCTAGCCAGCATCTTAATTTGCATCTGTCTACTGTCTAGT
This sequence comes from Glycine max, assembly GCF_000004515.6. Lineage (NCBI taxonomy): Eukaryota > Viridiplantae > Streptophyta > Magnoliopsida > Fabales > Fabaceae > Glycine > Glycine max. The sequence continues at coordinate 2,316,679 of NC_016090.4, forward strand.
TAATTTACCCCTAACAATTTGAAGTATCTTAGTTAATTCATTTTGTAACATTTTTTGTTTGACTTGTCTTGTCTCTTCTGATATTTTCCCTATTATGTCTCATTATTATGATTATGAATTTATGATTACTAATTCAAATGAAGCTTTGTTGAGAATTGATATAGTTGACTTTGCAATTTGCATGAAAGATTGATTGTGTATTTATGTCTCAGGCTATGAAAGTTGAGAATATGCTGAAAATAAAGGAGGAGTTTGATTATAAAAGTTTGTCTTGGAGGCATGAGGTATAATTAGACAACCTTATTGCAGAAAATGAAAGGCAGCAGAAGACTTTTGAGGAAGAAGTTGAAAGAATAAATTTGGAGGTGAGGTTGAGAGGAAATTTGCAGATGCATTAGAGGTTTGCTGTATTTTCTATAGAAAAGTAGCACTATTTTGAGCACACCACTGTTTTTAAAATATAATATTCTAGTTTTGAGATGTTTTATAAATTTTATCAACATGCTGTATAGATGATCTTTGCAATTGTTGTCAAATTACGGTCTTCTTCTAGCCTTCTGGGCTGTGAACAGGAGCTAAAACAGCAGTTCTGAGGTTATATGGAAATTAAAACAGTATGTACATATGTTAGGGTTTTTGGAATATTAAGTTGGGAATTTAATTGGAAGTTAAACTAGAAAGATGGAGATAGATAGAAGGTTCTTTGACATTAAGACCTAGGAAACACATTATCAAAGCCACTGGTTTGCAATGTGGGTGTGGTCACAACCAAGTTCCAAATTACAAAAATTGCATTTTGTATGGTTCAAAAACACCCCCAACTACATTGTACTTCTGGGGCAGTGACTATACATGGTGGACTCCTTTACTTTGTATTCTTTAGGGAATCTAAGAGTCTGGTAGTTCTTATGACTTTATTTGTTTATTTTTTAACATCGTCTTTCATTGTTGCATAATGTCTCATATTAAGTTGTTTCCTGCAGAAAGAGAGATTGAATTACCAGATTTTTTTATTTTTTTTTTGCTCAGCAAAAAACTTTTCTGAAAGGGGGTTCTCTGACTGTGTTTTTTTATTACTGGTAGATATTGAGACATTGTTATATGGGACCATTTTTCAGGATCCATCAGTCTCTTCTTCACAGTGCACTTGTTATTGTGAAAATTTTGTTTCTGAAGATAAAGTATTTACCTGTCTTGTTATTTTGTGTTGAAGACCAACTTTACTAAAAATGTTGTTTGGTATAGTAAATCCCGTTAACAGTTTTGTATCTCTATTATGTTCTCTCATACAAGAGCCTTTTTGGCTTGAAGGCCAATAATCAATTATCCCAAAAGTTTGAGTTATTAGGTAGAATTTGCAAATGAACGGTTTATCCATTGATTTCTTTTTAACTACTCTTACTCCATAAGCATTTTGCTTTCTTTTTTTTCTCTTTCCCCAGTTCGTTGATTATTTCAGCTAAGTAGAATGTCTTAAAAATATCAGTTGTGACTATTTTGATGCACTCTTTGAAGAAACACACCAAATTTTAGGTTGCAATTTGGCAAATTTGCACTTTTTACTACCCTGCATTCTAGTGAAGCATAACATGTAAAGCTGTTTTTCGAATGTGAGGCAAGCAGTAGACATACCTTGGAGTTAATTCTTTTCCAATCCATGCTAATGCATTTTCAGTTTTCTAAAATCAAATTCCATAAAGTCAGTCTGATTGCATTTAGGTTGTGGTAATATATTAGTATAGTAGTTTTTCAGTTTTATGGTTACTTATTTTTAGATAAAGTACACAATTCCTTAAAAGATGAGAATTTAATTGTTTCACCCTGCTTGAGTGCTTGTATCTGTCAAAATCTACATCTTTCCCTCCTATTTTATGATTTCCCTACCTGCTTGCCCTTGTGTTTGCTTCAATCTTCATGGGGTGTTCTGAAAGGTTGTGCCTTCATTTGTATATTTTACATTGGAGGTTATGATCTTCATATTTCAATTACTGGATATCAATTGTTCAACATTTTATTTGTGTTCTTGGTCCAAATAAAATATTGATGAAGTTGAGATCCCAGGGAGGTATCAAGGCTTTACTAGGAGTTGTAAGATGTGATCAACCTGATGTTCTTTCACAAGTTGCACGAGGAATTGCCAACTTCGCCAAATGCGAGTCTCGAGCTTCTAGTCAAGGTTTGCTTTCTTGTCAATATTTATTGCCAATGGTGCAAATTTTACTGAAAATGGACATAGTTGTAGCTTGCCAGCTGCAAGGCCATTGACTTACTTTAAGATTATATTTATGTTTCCAATTTCTAAACAAGTCACTGCCATCAATTTCCCCCACTCTGCTGCTTCTCATTTTTGGCATTGTCATATTTCTAGCACCAAAGAGAAATTAATGGTATAATGTTTTTTAATTGTATCCTGTTAATATATGTTACATCCACAGGGATAAAAAGTGGTACATCATTTTTGATAGAAGACGGTGCACTTCCATGGATAGTACAGAATGCTAACAATGAAGCTGCAGCAATCAGGCGTCACATTGAACTTGCACTCTTCCACATGGCTCAACAAGGTAATTGGACTCCTTGGCATGCTTTTTTAGTTTTTTCAGAAACAATTATATTGTTGCAAAAACTCAAAGAATTAGGTTAAAAAAATTGCAGAAGTGAATGCAAAAGACATGATCAGTGGAGGTGCCCTTTGGGAGCTTGTCCGGATTTCAAGGGATTGTATGCGAGAGGACATAAGGAATCTTGGTCGTCGAACTCTCACTTCTATCCCGCCATTCAAATCTGAATTCCGGCGATTACATATAGACGTATAGTATATATAGACTGTTGATGACAGGTCTTTCCTGGGATTGTTCATATTTTGTTCTTGTTCCACTGATGGTGAAACTGATCTACTGATGCTACAAAAACCTTCTGAATGAAGAAGCATTTGGTGAGTAGTTGTATACCTTGCAAGTTTTGGGTAAGAGAAGCAGGGTTTGGTTGGTACTTCTCGTGGTTTCTTGTCATCACTGACCTAGAATGTCGTATATGTAAATAGAGGGAGAGAGATGTTGAAGATATGTTATGATCAGTCATACATGGTGTAATCAAACTCTGATTGCCCGAAATGACATGGAGCTACCAATATTGTAATTGACTTGTGCAAGTAATTAAAGTCCTTATTATTTTTTTTGGTAATCGCCAAAAAGTGTTGTCTCATGGGAAAAGTTTATTTTCAAAGAGCTAGATTTTTTTTTCTCATTAAATTTGTGATATTTTGATAAGTGGGAGTAAAATGAACAAAAAAAAAAAATAGAGTCAAAATTTGCAATAAAATAATAAATTGGGTATAAAATAGGCAATTAAGCTTATATTTAATAAATACACTATTGTTAAGCAGTCAATTTTAATTATAGTATATTACTTATGCCATTTATTAAATATAGCATATTATTAATTTGAATAAATTTAATACATGTTTTAATACATAATTATTTTAAAATTTTAATTTTTTTGTCTTTTATAATTTGACTACATTTTATGTTTGATAAATACTATGTTTAATGTTATTGGAAAGTCAAAAATACTTATAATGCATTAATTATGTTATTCATTAAATAAGGTGTATTTGTTATATTAACATAAAATATAGTTATTATAAATATTGTTGTAATACCTATATAAACATTCATTTTTAGTACTGTTTAAGAGAAATAGTTGATATAACATTTTAAAATAGAAAATTTTAAATATGTATTAATATATTATTTATAAATTGAAAGTATATAATATTATAATAATTTACTTCTTAATTATAAACTTAATAATTTGACTACATATTATATTTATTAAAATTAGTATTTAATGTTATTGGAAATCAATTTTACTTATAATATTTAAATACAAATATTTATTTATTTAATAAACATAGTATATGTTTTTTCCTAAATGTGTGAATTTTTCAATGATGTTATTTATATTAAAAATATTATTAAATGAAATTTAATTTTTACAGAATTTATAATATCTTAATATATACTTTTGTATATTTAACTTGAGTCATTAATACATAATTTGTTCGATAGACATAGAATTAATAAAAAAGGATATTATAAGTCTATGATTACAATATAAATTTAAAACTGTTTTATTCCATCGCTACATAAACATTAAATTCTACTATAAAAATAAAATACCATAGTAATACTAAAAATGTAACTTAAACAGAGTGTGTTATCTAATTATAGTGTCAAGTATAATATTAATTTTTCTAATAATTACTGTCAATTAATTATAAACATTTTTTATATAATTTTTAAAATAATTATTACAAAATTTAACATTTTTTTTAATATTCTTTAACACTTATTAATTATATTCGTCCCATTTCATATCCAAATCTATATATACTAGAGCTTGAAGTTGAACTAAGCCAAAAAAACCATAAGATAACAACAGTTAATCTGGTATTTACAAGTTGTTGGTGATGATTTTGATGAATACTAATCCAACTAGCTAGCTATCAAAGTTTCTGCCACATTTGTAAAGGCTGCTACTGATTTGAGTATAGGTCTGAATCTAGTTTGATTGATCTTAGTCCATCAGCAATGAAAGAATATTAGATGAAATATTTCAGATATAAACAGAAACTTTTCTTCACTTTCAAGTTTCAATTGCATGCATATATGATACCTTTTTTTAACAACCACCACACGCCTATTAAGGCATGCTAAAGGGCAAGGCTTAAAACAACGCCAAATGGATGGAGTTACTGTTCATACTCCGAAAAAAAAAAAGAGAATTAGTTCCTTTTTTTTTTTCCCCCCCCCCCCCCCCCCCCCTCTTTTTCTCACGTGTTTCTCTTTGTGTCTCATAGGATCATATTTTAAAATCTTCATGCTTACTTCTCTCTCTCTTTATGTGAGGACTTCTTCAACTAGTTGACACTGTAAAAAGTCTGCTAATCGTTGTACCAATTAGGTGGCATTTTACAAGAAATTGATGTTGAGTATAGAAAAGATGTCGTGTTCCTGTTCTAGGAATTGCCATTCTTTAACCCTAACTGGACGGTGAATGCATTTGTGGTGGTCTGGGTTCTGGTAGTGGCCTTTGGGTTTCAAGGGTAGGCCACATTGACAAATTTCTTAAACATTCAAAAAGTACCCAAATGCAACTTCAACACAACAAGAGAGTATACCTTTAACTCAACACTTCGAACTACAATGGGACCCTCGAGGCACAATGACAGTTGTCGCGCAATGTAGTAGACAAGCTGCCGCCGACACAGTGGTGGACAGCGGGTGGTACAGTGGTAGAAATAGCCGGCAAGGTTTCTCGAGGCGCAATGGCGGGATAGAGAAATGGACAGTTTCAAGAGACAGGGATTTCGAGTGAGAAGAGGGTTTCAAGTGGCTCCTAGGATTGAGAAATAGGAGGTCTTATTTTAGAATCAGCATCAATTTTTTAAAAATGATGTGGTGTAAGCACGCATAACATCAGTTCCATGTTAATAGAAGGATTTGAACATCAATTTTTAAAAAATTGATATTATTAGTGCTTATACAACATCGATTGTTGATGTTGAAATTATCCTATTAATATTGGTGTTTAAAAAATCGATGATAACAATGATATTTTTTAATGTCATCACATATTTTATAATATCGATTTTTATTACAATTGATGTTAATAGAATAATGTTAAAAAGCCTATTTTTTAATAATGACTCTCGTGTCTTGATTCTATTATAAATAATTCATGTAATTATTTTTATCAAGTGTGTTAATTTAGTGCACCATCAAACTTTAGCTAGCTTTGAATTTCACTAAATATTACATAATTACATTGGACTAGATAGAACAGTACCAATATATTAAAGAAAAAGGTTAATGATTATAAACTCTTTTTAATATTCTATTTAAAACACAATTTTTCTTGTATTTTGATGAAATTCATATGGATCTCACTAAATATGTAAGAGTATGTTAAAACTAGTCCAATTTCTTTTGTTTGGAAGTACAATACAAATTTTTCCTTCAAATTTTTATGTTATTGTTTAACTATTTTTTTTAATCGTAGTGTTTAACAACTTATAATAAACGTAAAACTAGTCGATCCTTTTCAATTGCCTTCAAATTGAAGAAATATCATACCGTGCGAACTGAGCTTGGAAGTACAATACAAGATGTTCATATCCAAAATCTTCAACGTAGTCACATTATTTTAGTTTACACGATGTGTCTGAAACTTGTCTCTTCTCGCTTATTTTTTGTACCATTCGCTTGGACATATACTTATCATATTCGTTTCCTATTCAAGAGGAAGAGATACAATGAACCTCGTATACCAAAACAACTAAGGATAAGCACGACATTTATCCACATCTCTCTTCCTTTTGAATATATTTCTAATTAATTAGCTCCCGTAAAATAAATTAACAAATTTAAAATCATTGTTTCTAATCCCTTATTAGCTGCCATTCATTTTAAGACAAACTAGTGTTTGGCTCGTGCCGGCGTTCGGGCTTATACTCCTGTTTAAACAATACCAACACATATGCAAAATTTAATAACGATGTTTATTTGAATGATAATAATGTTGACATATGTTTAGAAAAAGTAACAAAAGATGTAGGACTTGTAAGTATAACAATTTAGTAAGTATACCTGTTTATAAGTTTACAAATACTTCTTTGTATACCACATTAATGGTAGTATTTTTTATAATGTGTTGTTTATCATGAATAAGAATACGTAGTCCTTTTTTTACTTTGCACTCGTGAAAGTGCAACATATAGTTGGCCATGACAAAAAACGGGATTTGGCAAATACAATTCAACATGTGCCAAGGATTGTCCTTGAGACTTATTAATAGTCATTGCAAATGAAACGATGAATGGAAACTGTCTTCTGATTAATTTAAATGGTCATGGAGAATCGGAAGGAGACATATTCATTCTTGGTATGCATGTCTTATAACCTACATTGGGTCCGGTTATTACCTCTGCTTCAACTACATTGGTTCCAAGTTTGCACAATAAAGAGAGATAAATAAATATATACATCAATATTCACCTGAAAAGTAGACATTTAAAATCAATATACTTTAGTGGAGGTGATATAATAACAAACATCTAACAATTGTCTTTGGTTATGTGATATTGCAACATAAAGAAACCGTTTATAGTAATATTTGAGATTTTTTAAATGTTAAATATTACTAACATTTAAGAATATATAAAAAAATTAACGTGTATATTTAAGCAAATAACAAATAACCATATAGCCTAGTAATATGGTTCAGATTACAAAAATGAAACTTTGTCTGATAAGACTGGTTAATGGAATTGCAATTCAAAGTACTATGACAGACATATAATATATTCACAAAGAAACAATTATAAAAAAAATATATGAGAAGTCTCATGACGTCAACCTGAAAAGTAGTTATGTTTGTCTCATGCGTCATCCATATTTATTGCTGATCATATAATGATCATCTTTTTTACTTTTCATGATAATCTTTTGCACCTCAGCAAACATTTAGTCTATTAATCTATATATATACTCTAATAATGTATGAGAGGTCTCATGACGTCAACCTGAAAAGTAGTAATGTTTGTCCCATGCGTCATCCATATTTATTGCTGGTCATATAATGATCATCTTTTTCACTTCCCATGATAATATTTTGCACCTCAGCAAACATTTAGTCTATTAATCCATATATATACTCTAATAATGTATGAGAGGTCTCATGGTGTCAACCTAAAAAGTAGTAATGTTTGTCCCATGCGTCATCCATATTTATTGTTGGTCATATAATGATTATCGTTTTCACTTTCCATGATAATCTTTTGCACCTCAGTAAACATTTAGTCTATTAATCCATATATATACTCTAATAATGTATGAGAGGTCTCATGACGTCAACCTAAAAAGTAGTAATGTTTGTCCCATGCGTCATCCATATTTATTGTTGGTCATATAATGATTATCGTTTTCACTTTCCATGATAATCTTTTGCACCTCAGTAAACATTTAGTCTATTAATTCATATATATACTCTAATAATGTACTTAGTATATTAAGCACTAACCTTTTACCGTTTCGGTGCGTCATTCATATTTTTTACTAATCAGTATAATGATAATCTTTTTTACTTCTCGTGCTAGAAGAAATATCATGAATATGATTATATATTTATTGCGAGGCTATTACAATTCCCGTAATCGTTAATATTTATTTTCTTTATTAGAGGCTATGTAAAAAAATATTTGAAAAATTAAAAAGATAAACATAAAAAATACGAAAGTCAATAAATCTTGTAATAACATATATCATAAGTGAAAAAATCATAAATCTTAATAACATATTACTTTATAATATGTACCACCACAATTAAATTATTCTTAGTAATGTATATTTATTTTATTAAATAATAAATATTTTCACACAAAGAAAAATGTTTAAAAATACTTACAGTTACTATTAATAAAAATAAAAATAATGGAGATCTCAGCGTATTCATGAACAGATAAAATGATGGAGAAGTTTTATGAACATATATAATGAACAAAAATGAAAGCATGTCAAAATAGTACAACACCCGAGTATAAAAACTTAAAACTCCTCGAATATTGTTCAATAGTTGGAGAGGTGAACAACTATAATGAATAGTTAATAATGTATTTAGTATATTAAGCGCTAGGCTTTTACTGTGCATAATCCATATTTAGTGTTGATCACTCTATCACAATGATAATTTTTTTTTTCACTTCCCGTGCTAGACTTTTATTATTTATTATGAATATAATGATAATATTTTCACTTCCCGTGCTAGACTTTTATTATGAAAATATTGTTGTATATTTATCAATAGTGTTAAAATTCATTATGGAATGACTAAAAATTTAGTTTATTTGGATAATAATAATGTTTAAGTATTGGCAGAAAAAAACAACTAAGCTAGTGTAGATTATTATCGAATGGAATATTTAAAATTAATTGTTAAGTACCTACTAATTAGGAATAAATCATCTACTAAATTATGATTATTTTCATATCCTAGCAGAATATGGTTATTAATTTGAAAATTATGATTATTACTATATCCTAACATAATATTTAAAATTGATTGTTAAGTATCTATTAATTTGAAATGAAAATTAATAAAAATAAGAATAAAATATGCTTATTAATTAAACGTCAATAAATTGATAATGATTACGACAAAAAAATACAAAAATGAAACTGTTTTAATAATATATTAAAATTGATACTGTAATATTTAAAATTGATTGTTAAGTACCTATTAATTTAAAATGAAAATTAACAAAAAATACAAATAAAATATGTTTATTAATTAAACGTTAATAAAATATGTAACGTTTAATATTTAAAAGGAAAGTTTTCTCTTCTATAAAAGATACATATAATTTAGAAAAAAAAAATAGAATTTGTTGGATATATGATTACACTTCATCTTTACATAGAAATTTATCTGTATTTTTATAATTATTAAAATTTGTTTACTGCAAACACTATAAACTTATTTAAATAAACTTATTTAATTATCAAATTGTATTAATATACAATTGTATCTAAAATAATATAACCCATTTTTATTATTATAAAATTAAATTATTATATATGATTGTTATTATAAATTATTATCATTAATTATAAATGTTGAACCACGGTCTAAAAGGCTTTGTTTTTGTCTCCAATCATGAATTGACAATATTAGTCTAATCATTTTTATTATTATAATAATATATTATTATAAATTATTATTATTAATTATTGTATCACAATGATAATTTTTTTCACTTTGCGTGCTAGACTTTTATTATGAAAATATTATTGTATATTTATCAATAGTGTTCAAGTGGCTGGTAGGATTGATAAATAGGAGGTCTTATTTTAGAACATCGGCATCAATCTTTTAAAAATCGATGTTGTGTAAGCACGTATAACATCGGTTCGATGTTAATAGAGGGATCTCAACATCAATTTTTAAAAAATCGATATTATTAATGCTTATACAACATCGATTTTTAAAAGTTGATGTTGAAATTATTTTATTAATATTAGTTTTTTAAAAATCGATGATAACGATGACATTTTTTAACATCGATTTTTATCACAATTGATGTTATTAGAATGATGTTAAAAAGCCTATTTTTTAATAGTGACTCTTGTGTCTTGATTCCGTTATAAGTAATTCGTGTAATTATTTTTATCAAGTGTGTTAATTTAGTGCACCATCAAAGTTTAGCTAGCTTTGAATTTCACTAAATATTACATAAGTACATTGGACTAGATAGAACAGTACCAATATATTAAAGAGAAAGGTTAATGATTATAAACTCTTTTTAATATTCTATTTAAAACACACTTTTTCTTGTATTTTGATGAAATTCATATGGATGTCACTAAACATGTAAGAGTATGTTAAAACTAGTCCAATTTCTTTTGTTTGGAAGTACAATACAAATTTTTCCTTCAAATTTTTATGTTATTGTTTAACTATTTTTTTTTAATCGTAGTGTTTAACAACTTATAATAAACGTAAAACTAGTCGATCCTTTTCAATTGCCTTCAAATTATTGAAGAAATATCATACCGTGCGAACTGAGCTTGGAAGTACAATACAAGATGCTCATATCCAAAATCTTCAACGTAGCCACATTATTTTAGTTTACACGATGTGTCTGAAACTTGTCTCTTCTCACTTATTTTTTGTACCATTCGCTTGGACATATACTTATCATATTCGTTTCCTATTCAAGAGGAAGAGATACAATGAATCTCGTATACCAAAACAACTAAGGATAAGCACGACATTTATCCACATCTCTCTTCCTTTTGAATATATTTCTAATTAATTAGCTCCCGTAAACTAAATTAACAAATTTGAAATCATTGTTTCTAATCCCTTATTAGCTGGCATTCATTTTAAGACAAATAAATATAATATATTTTAGGACACAATTTTTAAAAACGTTGTGTGCTGACATGGCATATGATTACAAGGTGTCACCTGAGTGTTAGTTACTTAACTTTCCATTAGATATATAAATAGTTAATCTATATATGTGATAGTAGAAACCAAATGTATTGATTTTAAATTTTAGGGAAATGAAATATTAAAAAAAAAAACATTTCCAAGGAGTACTAAAATCAAAATTTGTTCATTTTACAATGACTACGTTTTTTCTTTCTCATTCCTTCTTTCTTTTTCAAGGCATGAACTTTGATTGTTTCGTAAATTTTATCGACAAACTTTTATTTTTATAAATTTTACCATCTAACTATTTAATTTTTGCAAATTTTATCATTCCATTAATCTTATGTTTAATGTCTAAAGGAAAATGATGAACCATGCATGAGTTGGAGCCTCGATGCCACGTCGGAATACTGAAAATTATAAATTATAATTGTTTTGTTTTATAAAAATAATAAAACAAAAAAATAATAAAAACAATGAAAAATATAATTCAAAAAACTGAAAATTATAAATTTTAATTATTTTTTTTATAAAAAATAATAAAAAACAAAGAAAAATATAATTTAAAAAACTGAAATCTTAAATTATAATTATTTTGTTTTATAAACCTGGAAATGTGCGTCTATATTTGGAACAAAAACATTTACACTAATAAATTGGACGACATATAAGTTGGAATAATTCATTGACAAATACTTGGGCGCCAAGTTATTCACAGGACATCATTATTACGTTAGACATTGAACAGAAGATTAGTGAAATGGAAAACTTAGTAAAAATGAAATAGTTGAATAGTAAAATTTACAAAAATAAAAGCTCGATGAAATGTACAATTAAGTCTTAATTATTTATCAAAGTTATTAACATTAATATTTTTTTACAAATGCAATAAAGTATATATTTATTTGTTTCTATTTATTATTTTTATAACAATAATTCATTCTGACTCGTTAAAAAAATACATGCACTTATTTAAAAATAGAAAAAATAAATGTATAATGTAATTACGATTTAAACTTATTTATAAATTTTATTATCACGTATTCTTTATTTTATGCATTTTATTGTAAAATCATTATGTAATATTTTTTTAACCTATATTAATGGTAAAATATATATATCATAAGTAGAAAAAAAATATAAAATTTATTAAGTGAAACATTTGTAGAAAACATTATTTTTTTAATAATTTTTATAAACAGCTAAAAAATTTAATCAAGTAATCTAATTGATTGATTATAATTAATTAATTGATTATATATTAAAGTTATCGTGTTTATTAAGATATTACATCCGGTGTCAATAGATCCTATCTGTCTATCATTTAGCATTATAACAATGGTTTGATGCATGGGAAGGAGCTCCTTAGAAATCCAAGCTATTTGAATTCAAATTGTATAAATTAGAATTATTCATTGTTATAACTAAGAATGTCTCTAATCCAACATTTTGAGGGATCACTCCCTTTCAGCTAAAGAACAAGTGGACTTTGCCTTTAGTAACAAAAAATTTTCCATATACATAACTAATAATCAAGCCCTAATAAACATGCTAAGTTATCTAATCATTTATTAGATATGTTCAACTTTGTTGGCTTCATATATTCTTATTCAAGATTAACTGATCCCATAGCTCATATTACATATGAAATTATATATCTTAAGTTCTTTAAGAGATATAGATTTATCTTTTTTAAAATTAATGACAATTAAATAACTATTTTTAGGCATCGATGAGAAAAACAATAGTTAATTTTCAATACATTAATGATTTATAATATTAATTATGCGCGCGCCTTTGTATGTAAATTTAAACGTAGATTTACAGAATAAAAAAAAATCGTAGATTTTATCTTCAACGACTAAGATTACTTATTTTATCTTCTAAGATAAGTTTGTTCACTTTGAATAAGCCAGGTTTGATATGGATTTATGATGCTACTAAAATTTTATTGATGATTTTATATGAATTTAACAAAAAACTGAACCTGAAGATATTTATAGTTTTGCGAATGCAATATAAATGGTTAGTAATAAATAACATTAACAGACAACATTTCAGTAAAACAAAAAACAAAAAACAATAACAGACAACATAACAATCCTCAGGAAGTCAGTTTTATTAATTTTTCACTTCAAAGTTCTTTTTCTCCTAATCATCCAATTTATTTTTTCCTCCTAGACCTCTAATTTGATAAATTTATTTTTCACCTTTCACACTGTCTAGAAGAACATGCTGATATCTCTGGTCTATCCAATATAACATGAATACCATCCACAATTTTTATCATAATTTAAAGGAAAAGAACACTACACAAAGGTTGTGAAATTGGTATAGATGATGTTAATGGAGTTGGAAAATGTAGGCTTTGATCTACGTATTAAATGACGAAGGGTTTATCATCAACATAATGAATTTCCCAGCAAACAAGTTGGTGAAAAAATATATTGATTATATATAATGGAATATAATTATCTTATAAATTGTATATTATTATAATGTAGTTCCAACTTCCAGGTGATGCTCATGATGAAGCAGAAAGGTATAATCATCTAATCTAAAGCACAGTAGTCATGGTCCACCAATATGAACATTACAGACCTAAAAACATGTATAAAAGTTATTAAGTATCAAATTATGAAAGATAAAGAACTAAAGCTACGTGCTAGTATTTATTCCAGGGGTTTTGATGCTCTAAGCTAGCTACACGTGAAGTGATAATTAACTAGCTCTTGGCCAAAAAAAAAACCCAAGGAAAAAGAAAAGAAAAGAAACATAGTCTATGAAATTCTACTACACAAGAGCAGTTTCTGATTCTCAATGAGAGGACTCTAATTAAAGTTCTGATAAAATTCAAGATTATTCGGTTTCTTTTCTTTAGCGTAAGACCCGTATATAGTTTCAATAAAAAAAAATGATGTTGAATTCAGTGTATTTAATTACAGGTATACGTTTTATCATGAGTCATAGGATGTGTATGTTGAAGAAGAGTAATATTTTATATCCTTCCACAATATTATACTAATCTTCCTAATACTATATAAAAAAAAATAGTGAATCAAAAAATAAATAAACTTAATATTTTAAATAAAATAAAATAACAACAACGTTTCCCTCACTGAATAAAAAAGCAATAGTAAAATGATATTATAAGAAAAGTAAGATTCATCCATGCATCGAAGAAGAAGAAATAATATCACAAGTCCAAGCATGTATATATTACTGCATGTTGTTCATATGATGGAAGAACTATATGAATAGTAACTGTGACAGTGTGTCCAAAATGGCTCCCTTAACACAAGAAATGCTCTATGTAGACTTTTTCAGGCAGTGTTCATTCATTATTGAGAATTATCTTTGGGAAGTGCCGATCTATAGAAAAAACTGCTGAGCTAGAGGAACTGGACAAGGCTAAGAATAGAATCCAAGGAAAAGATGGATATTAATAAATTAATTACAAAGCACATATTGGCATTGGTGGAATATCAGTGTAAAGATGCAGAGAGAGAGAGAGAGAGCTAGCTAGGGTTTCAAGGAGCATCTATTCCATAGTCAATACAAAACTCTGAGTTTATTTATCTCTCTCTTTCCTCTTACTTGTCCTTCAATATACTATATATTATATTATATAATATTAGAGATATAAGGTTGATCATAATTAAGAAAATGTAAAAGAAAAAATGATTAATTCGAATCTTCTTATTAACTGATATTTTTAATAAAATTAATAAACTAATATTTTTTATAAAAAATATAGTATAATATTACTTAGTATAACTTACCTCAAACTTTTGATTTTACTTGCACCCCTTTTGTTTCTCTAGTGCCAATGGCACTTTAGGGAGAGTCTTTAACCTCTTACTAGCTCTTTGAGGTCTGTTTGTTCCGGTTGTTACCTCGAAAAGGAACCTTTTTTTTCTTCTTCCCAGAGGCAGCGCACGTGTGACCCAACACCCAATGCTCTCATCTCTGCCACCATAATACTAGTAAACCCTAATCACACACAGAGACAGACAAACAATAGTGAAGCCCATAACCCCCCACCATTCTCCTTGTTCCTAGAAATGCATGAATTTTACTGTCCAACATCTGTTACTTTGTAAGAGTTATCAAATAAATAATAAAATAATCTAAACATTTAATTAACTTTCAGCGATAAAACCGGGGTGGTCTTCTAGTATGATGCTTAAAATAAGGAGAGAAAAATGTTGTTCATGAGACATGGCAGTAATGATGGTGCTAATTTTGAGAATGTGGGTGTGGAAAGAGTGGGAGTTTGGATGTAATGATGGGTGTTAGTAGAAGAGAAAGTAGATGAGAGTGAGTGGTAATGATGGTTGAGTTAGTGTGTTCTAAGTACAAGAGGGCTAATTATTGTGTCCAAGACTTTTTTTTTCTTGAATAAATAGATAAAATTTAGAGCAAGTTCATGTATTATATTATTACAGTATGTTTTAAATTTATTGTGGGGTTGTTTTTTTATGTTTTAGATCTTGTTTTACAATTAAAATCTAGGTTCGGAGTCCTAGAAAAACCACTCCACACACAGCAAAAAGGCACAAATGAAAAAAATAAATTGAAAAGAGAAAAAAAAAAGAAAACAGAAAACCGTTCTCTTTTCCTACCTTCTGCAAAGATTGACTGATAAATTATCAGACAAGGTAATGGAATTGCAGCAAAAACATGGAGAGAGAGAGAGAGAGGGCACATGCTATAGCTGCTGCTGCTTCGTCTTGAAGCAACTATATATGTTCGAACGAGAATTTAGATATGGAATAATCATCAAAAACCCCACCGAAAATTCATGAATTTATACACCCTTCTTCAACTCAAGACTGATTAAAGGCTTCAAATTAAGAGTAAACGAAATTATAATTAAGCAAGAAGGAGAATGAACAGTGATGATAATAAGAGAAAGTCGAAATTAAAAATAAAAAAAGACAAACAAAAATAAAATAAGAAAAAGAAGAAAACAAAGATAACCGAGAAAAAAACCATGAAAGTAAAACACTTTGTTAAAAGGGAGGGCGAGCACTGCCACCCCAATAACCCTCAGCCGGTAATTGAATTGAATTGAGAAGATTCTGAGGCACTCCATGGAAAAGAGAAGAACTATTTGGATCTCCCACAAGCTGTTGTTGTTGCTGTTGCGGCTGCGATTGTGATTGTTGCTGAGTCCCCGGGATTCCTGGGGACCCTAATCCTTCGGTGCCATGATATGGCACCGGAGTTTCCTCTTCCTCTAAGGGTAGTCTCTCATAAGCAGCATTACCAAATGAAGCAGCCATGATGACCACAGGGCCTGAAGCCACAAGGGGTCCCACCACACTTCCACCTACTACCTGTCCCTGTCCGCCAGCCAGATATATGGCTAGTCCTGACGCCGCTGGCGGAGCCGGCGGCGGCAGGAATGAACCGGACAGGGACAGAATCTCGAACCTTCCGTGAAGGGTCACGACGGCACTTGGCGAGGCCGGCTGTCGGAGTGTGACGTTGGTGACGGTGCCACTTCCGCTGAGCAGGCAGATGCCACGCTGCCGCCGCCTCGCGAAGGCGGTGACGCTCTCCATGATGTCACAGCCGTTGGTGATTTCCATGACATGGGATCGGAGGGCGTTGGCACTGTCTCTTGTGATGATAATGGGTGGTTTGGGCTTGTTTTTGGACCCTGCGGGTCTTCCTCTTGGTCTTCTCCCCATGTCACTTCCTCCTCCATCTTCTGACCCGGGTTCCTTGCCCTCCCCGCCGCCGTGGGGGGGCGTGGTGGCCCCGCCTCCGCCACCGACGTTCTCATCGCGATCTCGCTTCTGGCCGCGGCCATTGCCGGCTTCGTCCTCGGTGTTTTGGTTGTTGTGGTGGGGCTGGAATTGATGGTGAGGGTGTAAGTGAAGATCTCTAGTTAGAAAAGGTGGAGGGAGAGGACGTCCTTGTGCTGCAACAGGATCCATTTATCACAACCCTAGATTTTGAGGCCTTGAACAATTAACACCCACAAGCCAAAAATAAAAAAAAGTCCAAGCTAATTGAAAGGGTAATAGATGAGATCTAGATGGTTTTGGTTTGGTTACTTTGAGGTATTGGGAGCATGCTACTTAGTACTTACCTTCAACATAAAAGGAAAGAGAGAAGAAGGGAATTAATTAATTAAGGTCTTTTGCAAAACCCCACCAAAAATTTGAGCTGAACAAAGCACCATTTGGTGATGATGATCTCTATGAGTGAAGGGGTTTGGTTAATTTGATGATTGGCATCTGAAGCTAAGCTACCTTTATGGGAGTAAGGGAGAGGTAGTTCAGGGTTTGGAGGGAATAAGGTAATAAAGAGTTCTAAGAAAGGGAGAAGGAGGGGAAGAGAAACGAGTTGTGTTGGGTTAATATTGGAGATGGTGTTGGTATTTTATTTTTTTTTCTTTTTCTTTTTTTTTTTTTGGCTTTTTAGTTTTTTGCTTTTGTGCAAATCCCATTTGGGTTTATTACAGCGTTGTTGGGTTAGGGTTAGGGTTAGGTTGAAGGAATCGGATCGATGATCGATGAGGGTTTGATATTGGTAAAAAAGACAGTGTGCGCATGGGCGGTGTGTGGGCCCCACACTTCTCTATGAGGGCCCCATTTATTCAAGACTACCATGCTTTGCTTCCGCTCAATGTCTCTCTCTCTCTCTCTCTCTCTCTCTCTCTCTCTTAACCCAAGTTGTGTGTTTGTGTCATTGTGTGTGTACGTGTAAGAAGTAAGAGCACTTCTTTGTATACCCAAAAAGCCTGCAAAATAAGAACACATTGTGTCCTTCACTAATTGGCCAAAAAACCTTACTCCACATATCCTTAATCTTGCTGTGATATCTCTCTGAGCACCTTCACTTTCAGCCAGCCACCTCTCTCACTCTCATCACTATGCCTTTGGAACTCATTATTGCTTCCTCTGATGGTTCCCAGAATCGGTATACTTCAAAGTTCAGCCATATCCCGTGCTTATAAACTTTCTTCTTACATAATATAAATATCATTGTAACCTTCCTCTCATTAAAATTTATCAGTTTTTTTTTTTTTTATAAAAAAAAGTTGTAGTAACTGTTTCTTCTTTCTATGACTCTACTTCCGAGTAAGATTGAAATTCAAACAAAATTTATAATCTATTAGTATATGTATCAACTACTAGTACACACATATTCATATATGGGCATTTTTTTTGGCAAACATCACATCAATCTTGTAAATAAAAACTCCTTTTTTAGGTATGTGATAAAACTAAATATCTAATACTCAAATTCGATCAAAAGACTAAGTTGAAATTTCACGTTTATTAATATACACGATGAATAATTCAATTTAATATGAGAAATTTAAATAAATATATATTTTACATGTAAAATCTTACATACATAATTTATTTTTTGTATGACTCAGTATTTTATACTGTGAATCAATTATATATTATTGTTAAGATAATTTTTAAAATAATTATTAAAAAATTAATAAGTTTATTATATAAAATAATTTATAAATGAATGATAATATATAATTCTATTATTTATTAGTACATATATATAGATATTAAAAATTTGGTACTATATGCACAGATTTTCATTGTTGTTAGATTTTCAATAAAACTAATAAAATGATATTAAAAAGTTTATAATCATTGATCCCGAATAAAAAAAAACCCTGTACTAGGAATTTCAAATGATTTCTAGAAGTACGACCTTGATATATTCTTCTTGTTAAACTTTATGTATTTTTAATCATGAAATAATAAAAAGAGTTGATTCATGATAATATAACAGTTAATACTATCATCAACTACAAAAAAAAAATGTGACGAAATTAGTTATGATAAGATTTCTCTCCAGAGTTTAGTTTATTTCTTTTTGGATATCGCAACCAAATATCTTATACTTAAAGGAGTCACAGTAATTCTAAATACACGCACTCACCAGCAGAAAATATCTAAATATATAGAACGAATATATGTATGACTTTTGGAGCTGCATGTTTTATTAAAATGAATATTTCTTCTGTTCAGGAAAATTATTCGTACCAACCAACAAGAGAATATACACTTCAATTTCTCATTTGACAGTTTATAGCCCACTGCAATGTTTGGAAAACTAAGAAGGTCAATGAAAACCGTTTATTCAATTAATAGATTGGAAAAACTGATATATAAAAACACATTTTTACCGTGCCAATGGCATGACTTAAATACTTAATTTAAAATTTATGACTTTCATTACCAATATATATATATATATATATATATTACTTTTATTTTAAAAATAGAGGGAGTTTTCCTTTGCCTTAAACTTATTTTTATATCAAATTTTTGTATATTAAAAAATGCTTAGTGGGTAATACATGTAGTGAATGCATAAATAATTTTTATACTGTTAATTGTTATAATAATTATTTCAAAAATCATTTTTAACATGATTTTTAATTAGGTAAGAATTACACTGACAACATAAAAATTAAACGTGTTAAAAAAATTTCTTTTTATAAAAAAAAAAGGGTAATCAGCTTGATCAAATCCCGATTGGGTTGATATATATTTTAAATGAATTTTAAACTAATTGACCCGAGACTTATTCCAGTGTCATGTTTCATTTAACGTCAGCTAATTTAACCCCAAGAATCTGTTCAATCAATTTGATTTTGATTTTTGATTATACTAATTTAATAGAACCAACAATATTTTTAATTCCTAAAAATTATATATAGAAGCCTTGTTTGTAGAGGGAAAATTATATATGAAAATATGTACCGAGTACTGACGGTATAAAAAAAATATTATCATTTAATCACAAGATTATATATATATATATAATAATAATAATAATAATAATAATAATAATAATAAATTTGTTAACTTAATAATAAGAATTTAATAGTTTATACTAATAAAATTATTTTTTTTATAATTAATACATTAAAAGTCATATAAATATATATTCTAAATTAATTGATAGTGTAATATGTACTCATCAAACTCAAATTATATTTAATATATTCCTCTAAAAGATAATAAGATAATTAAATTATGTTAGTCTTTCCTCTATCTATAGATAGATCGGAAGAGAGGAAGCATGTCAGGTGAAACTTTTTATTATCGTGAGAAATGAAAATCAATATATATATATATATATATATATATATATATATATTTAATCATATTTAAATATTAAATATTAAAAAGTAAATAATTTTTTTTATTAAATTGTTAACGTGATCACTTACTAACTTTTAATTTTGAAAATTTATTTATCTGAATATATATAACTCATATTTATAATTTGTATTGCTCACAATGACCAACTCATATACCTTATACGTTTATAGTAACTTCTTTGTCGTCGGTCGGTTAATTTTTTTTTATTTCTTTCGTCTCATAATAAGTCTCATCATAATTATCATATAAAAAAATTACAATAATTATTATTATAGTTTCTAATAATATTAATTATTTTGTAAACGAAAATGTTTTTTTTACTTATATTCTTTATAATATTAATAACAAATAATAAATCCTAAAAATAAATTAACGATGATAAAATTAATTTTATATAATTGTATCTTTTGCCTTTTATTTATTATTTTTCTTAATTTATGTAAAATAAAAATAGGACAACAATTATTGCGTCACATAGAAAGTTTAATACTTCTTTCGTTTCAAGAAAAAGTCAGTCCTAAATTGTTTTACCCATTTGTAGACAAATCGAAAATGGTTTTTTAACTTCAATCCAACATGAAAAACTTATAAAAAAAAATCTCATTTTCATAGTGAAAGAAAACAATAATTTTATATCATTATTAATTTATTTGTAAATTTTATTGTTCATTATTAATATTATAAGAAAAATAAATAAATAAAAATTAATATTACATTAAAAATTAAAATAATAAGTATTTTCAAATAATTCTTTTTATAAGACAATTATAATTCAAAGAAAAGAATAATATTATGCAATGAAGTAAAAGTAAAAACAGGCGAAAGTGTTTGGGAGAGAGACATGTGGGGTCATGGGAAATTGAAGAAGGGACCCACCACAGCATTTAAGGTGAGGAGAGTCAGGAACTGTGTTTAACTCTCAAGAGAGCGACCATTGTTTTTTAGCAATTCTCTCTCTTTCCTTTCCATGTGGATTCGATCTTTCTAGGTTTGTGGGCTCCATTTCCTTACGTGTCCTTTCCCCACCCTCTAGCTCTATCTCATTTTTTCTTTTATAATTAAGCTACGTCATTTGATGGTAAGAATTTCCTTTTTTTTTATAAAAAAAATTATCTAAATATTTATGAACATGTCACAAAAAATAAATTATGAACATAAAATGAGTTTTTTCCTTAAAATTTACGAAAATATTATTTTCCTTCTAATGTGAAAGTTATTATCATCATGCACCTATCACACTTTAGATTTATAGTATCAATTAGACCAAGTAACTCACTTTTACTTAAAATTAATTTGATTGACTTTTATTTTTCAAATTTTAGTTTAAATCTTGCTTATTTAATTAGTTTGGCTTAATTAAAAAAATTATATTTTGCTTCTTATAAATATCTTTCTTTGAGTATAATTCTTTTGAACCATTTAGATATTAAATATGAATATTTTTTTATGTAGTAAAAAACATGAACATTTATTTATTTCTAGAAGAATTTTAATCTATTTTCAACAATAAAAATTTAGTGTTACTTTTAGGGTTAAATTAATTTTTTGGTTTTTTAATTTATTATTTAGGCTCAATTTTATCGTATAATATTTTGGGATTTAATTTGATCCTCTAATCTTTAAAATCGATTCAATTTGATTGTTTAATTTTTTTTAATTCAGTTCTTTTATTTTTAAAATTGAATCATTTTTTCTTAAAAATGTATATTTTATGATGATTTTGAACTAACACAAAGTATGATTTCTTATAATTTAGATCAAAAGATTAAATTAAATTAATTTAAAAAATTAAAAAATTAAATTGAACCAAAAAAATTATTCACTGCAAAACTAATTTAACCTCACTTTTAGATAAATTTGCAACTGTTTTCCATTGCTTTATTGCAATTCATGTTGTAAAAAAACTTTTGCTACATCGATTGATTATACATATAGTTTGATGTAAAAATAAAATATGGTTAAGGCTTGAAGGCGTCATGTCATTCAGGATGACTCTTTTCGCTGCAGGACTTGATAATTTGTTTTTTTTTATTAAAAAAAACTACCTAGTTTAATGAAAAATGTCAAAGTTTTGAATGAATAATTGTTGACCATGTGTATATTAGTATTTTGTGCTTTTTAGTGTTGAGCGTGTAAATTAACGTATATGAGGTTGTAATCACTACTTTGCTATTCATATTAGTCATACTCATCACCTCTAGCAAAATAATTAACCTTCTATATAATTTCATTCCCAATCATAAAAATTTGTATATTTATTTTCTGCTTTCTTTTTGTATAACTTAATTATTATATGCATTGACAATGAATGCATCCTTAGACAGCATAGTGAATAAGGATGGGATAGAGGGATCAGCCCCACCTGATGATAGACGCGGATGTCAGGTGCCGTTGGATGTTGCCCCCACGTTATGATGTTCACACGCAAGCTTCCAACTTATCGCACGTGCATGCATTATATCAAAAGGGAGAGTAAAAAACACTGCTTACATGTTGAAGGGTAGTTTAGGAAAATAAATTGTGGTAATTAGTCACGTACAAGTGTTTGCATATAGTGGAATGATGGTATTAAATTGCGATTAGTAGTATTATTATATATGAAAAATTGTGGCCAAAACCATGTTAGTTAAAATCAGGAGATTTTATTTAAGAAAAACATGTTAAAAGTAGTGTAATTCAAATGTAATTGTTCAATTTTGTTAAGATTGTGAAATGTATTAGAGGTTAGCCATAATAGTTGGTTGTTAACTAATTATGGTTAAGTCTTACTTAGTGTATAAATAGCATGTAAACCCCTACAATAGGGTGGGTGATCAATTTTTCAGGCATTAATAAAATTTCCATTCAAAAGCTATTATTCTCTGTTATTCACTCTCTTTTCTCTGTTATTCACTCTCTTTCTCCCTTGTTCAATCTTTTTCAAGATACCACCAACAAATCTTAATCCTTTTCAACAATTGGCACCAGAGCTACATGATCCATGGCGGCATACGGCGGTGAACAATGGCGATGTTGAAGAACAACGACCAAATCCCAGCGAAGCTACCAATCTTCGATGGGACCAACTATGAGAGGTGGACAGCGCAAATGAAGGTGGTATTCAGATATCAAGGCGTGCTTGATATCATAAGCACCGGCATCACACCATTAGAAACGAACCCCATAAAGGCATACAGAGCAACCCACCGTGAACAGATGAAGAAAGATGATAAAGTGATCTTTCTGATTCATCAATGCGTGGATTCAAATGTCCTGGAGAAAATCATTGACTATGAGACGACCAAAGAAACATGGGATGTGTTGTCTACAACTTACGTCGGTGACAAGCAAACCAAGAAGGTGAGATTGATGGCACTCCGGCGTCAACTGGGTTTGCTTCAGATGGTATCAAACGAAACGGTGGCAAAATTTGTAAATAGGTTGGTGATTCTTGCAAACCAAATGAAGAGTTGTGGTGAGGTGGTGACCGATTCGATGAAGGTTGAAAAGGTACTCACGGGCTTAACACCAAACTTTGATCATATTGTCTCTGCAATTGAACAATCAAAGGACCTAGAAATGTTGAAATTGGACCAATTACTGGGTTCTTTGGAAGCACATAAGTTAAAGATGAAGAATAGAGAAGGTATCAAGAAAGAGGAGAAAGATTTCGAGAAAGCCTTATTTGCTAAAAATCAGAAGAAAGGTGGTGGTGATTCTTGGAAGAATAAGAAAGGGAAAGGCAAGTGGAAGTATAACAAACAAGAAAGTAGTGGTTCTAAAAGTGAGAATCAAAAGAAAGAAAGAGAAAACAATGGAAAGGGAAAGAAGAAATCAAAGGAGCACATTTAGTGCTATAATTGTCAAAAGTATGGCCATTATGCAGATGAGTGCAGTAATCCTAAAGTGTCTAGAAAGAGGGGTGAAGAAGCACAACTCGCGCGTGGCTCTGATGATGAAGAAGCAGTGATGTTAATGGCCATTGTTAACAGTGAAACAGGCATTGAGGAGGAATGGTGGTATCTGGACACTGGCTGCTCAAACCATATGACAGGACATAAAGATTGGTTCTGTGAAATTGATGAAACATTGAAAAGAAACATCAAATTTGGTGATGACAGGTCAGTAATGGCTAAAGGCATTGGCAAGGTGGCCACAAGAAGAGTAGATGGGAGCAAGGTGGACTATCAGTGATGTCCTATATGTTCCTAACATGGAAAGCAATCTGCTAAGCTTGGGACAATTGCTAGAGAAAGGATTCTCAATGCATATGGAAGGTGAACACATGGAAGTAGCTGATTCTAATGGGAAATGTGTCTTGAAAGTTCCTGTGTCTAAGAATAGAACATTCAAGGTGGGAGTGAGCACCATTGAGCAAAAGTGCTTGACTGCTCAAAGCAATGACAGTGTGTGGAAGTGGCATAGAAGACTTGGACACTTGAACTTCAACTGCCTGAACGAGTTGCAGAAGAAGAACATGGTTGTGGGACTACCTTTAATTGAAGTACCAAGGCAAGTGTGTGGTAGATGCTGTGAAGGAAAACAACCAAGGAAGGCTTACAATGTAGCAGTTCCAACCAGGGCTAAAGAGAAGCTTGCAGTGATTCACTCTGATGTGTGTGGCCCATTTGAAATCAAATCTCATGGAGGTAACTTGTATTTTGTCTCTTTTATAGATGACTTTACAAAGAAAATGTGAGTTTACCTATTACAAAGAAAGAGTGAAGTATTTGTAACATTTAAATCATTCAAGTTACTAGTTGAAAAAGCAATCTGGTTGTTCAATCAAGATGCTTAGAACTGATGGTGGAGGAGAGTACACTTCACTTGAATTTGAGAATTTCTACAAGGAAGAAGGAATAATTCATGAGGTAATGGCTCCATACACTCCTCAACACAATGGAACTGCTGAGAGAAGGAATAGAATAGTGCAAAATATGGTTAGATGCATGCTGAGAAAGAAGCATCTTCCATATGATTTTTGGGCAAAGGCAGTATCCACAGCTTCTCACATCTTGAATAGATGTCCTACAAAGAGGCTTGACAGTTTGACACCAGAAGAAGCTTGGAGTGGACTCAAGCCTAGTGTGAAACACTTCAAGGTATTTGGCTTACTTTGTTACAGACATGTGCCTGAGCAAAATAGAAGAAAACTGGACTCAATGGCTCAAACCTTGATTTTGGTAGGATATCACAGTATTGCTTATAAACTGTTTGATCCCTTGAGCAAGAAAATTGTGATAAGTTTTGATGTAATTGTGGATGAGACAAAGGAATGGGACTGGAACATTGGTATGGAAAGACAAACCAATGAAACAGTAGAAGTGGAACTGGAAGGAGAAGAAATACAGGATGAAGTTCAAATTGACAGTGAGCAATATGTGAATGATGGGCCAGATGTGATTAGGGTTGTACCTTTGAGAAGGTCACTAAGACAGATAACTCCACCAGTGATGAACTTAGTGTTGTTAGCAGAAGCAGAACCAATTTCACTTGAAGAGGCACTAGCTAGGCCACATTGGAGAAAGGCCATGGAAGAGGAACTGAGATCAATTCAGAAAAACAACACTTGGGAAATGGTGAGTTTACCAAGTAATAAGAAAGCCATAGAAGTGAAGTGGGTTTTCAAAACCAAAGTCAAGCCATTTGGTGAAATTGCCAAGTATAAGGCAAGGCTAGTTGCAAAAGGTTTCTTGCAAAAGCCTGGTCTTGATTTCAATGAAGTATATGCCCTGTAGCTAGAATTGAAACTGTGAGACTCAGTTGCAATTGCTAACATGAGGAAATGGATAGTGAGTCAACTCTATGTGAAGTCTGCTTTTCTCAATGGTCCATTAGAAGAAGAAGTATACACAAGGCAGCCACCTGGCTATGAGAAGATAGGCATGGAAGATAGGGTAATGAAGCTGAACAAAGCCCTATATGGCTTAAAGCAAGCTCCACGAGCCTGGAATAAGAGGATTGATGGATTTCTGCAAATGCAAAAGTTTCTGGAATGCACCACTGAACATGAAGTGTACTTGAAGGACTATGGAGTAACTGGTGTAGTGATGCTATGCTTGTATGTGGATGATCTTCTTGTCACTGGTGATAGCAAACAGGAGATTGACAGATTTAAGAAGAAAATGATGGATGAGTTTGAAATGTCTGATATAGGCAGAATAGCCTATTTCCTAGGTATGGAATTTGTGACAACTAAGAGTGCCATATTCCTTCACCAAAAGAAATATGCAACTGATATATTGAAAAGGTTCAATATACTTGATTGCAATTCTGCTAGTACTCCTTGTGAACCAGGAGTAAAGCTATCAACTGGTGAAGACACAAACTTGGTTGATTCAACACTATATAGGCAACTCATTGACTCATTGAGATATTTGTGTAATTTTAGGCCAGATATCACCTATGGAGTTGGCTTGGTTAGTAGATTCATGAAGAAACCTTGCAAGGATCATCTACTTGCAACTAAGAGAATTCTTAGATATGTGAAGGGCACACTAGAATGTGGAATTATGTTTCCTGCAGCAAAAGAAAATTCTAAGATAGAAATTGTTGGCTACACAGATGCAAATTGGAGTGGAGATGTTGGTGATAGAAAGAGCACATCTGGGTACATGTTGATGCTTGGAAATGCTCCTATATCATGGTGTTCAAAGAAACAAGATGTGGTGGCATTATCTAGTTGTGAAGCTGAGTACATCAAAATTGCTTTTAGGGCAGGCCAAGCCCTCTGGCTAAGAATGTTACTAGAAGAGCTTAACATCAAGTGCAGTAATGTAATGAAGCTCAGGATTGATAACAAATCAGCCATAGACCTTACTAAGCATCCAATAGCTCATGGACGCAATAAGCATATAGAGGTAAAATATCATTTTCTTCGTGACCAAGTTAACAAGAACAAACTAGCACTTGAGTATTGCAGAACTGAGGAGCAGTGTGCAGACATGTTAACCAAAGCTTTGAAGCCTAAGAGACTTGAAGAAATGAAGAACAAATTTGGGATGCACAAATTAACAGATTTGAATTAAGGTGGTGTGTTAAAAGTAGTGTAATTCAAATGTAATTGTTCAATTTTGTTAAGATTGTGAAATACATTAGAGGTTAGCCATAGTAGTTGGTTGTTAACTAACTATGGTTAAGTCTTACTTAGTGTATAAATAGCATGTAAACCCCTGCAATAGGGTGGATGATCAGTTTTTCAAGCACTAATAAAATTCCCATATATTCAAAAGTTGTTATTCACTCTTTTTCTCCCTTGTTCAATCTTTTTCAAGATACCACCTAGAAATCTTGATCCTTTCCAACAAGACAAAGTCAAGACTAAGCCGATGTTATTAGCAACAGTCCAAAGTTGTGGCAATGTAGCATTGGCTTGAGGCTGATGTAAACGTAGTATTGAACTTGACTAATTTTGTTTTTTTTTTTTTAATCTGCAAAAGATATATATCATTATATGAGGACACTAAGTGTATCCAAACCTATATACAAGTGTAAGTTTTCAGTCATTTCCAAGGTTACAAGATATTGATATATGGATATAAATATTTCATAACCTAGGAGATCAACATGTAAAATAAACCCTGTCAAAGTAGCTAATAAAAATTCCAAAATGAAGCTAATCCAAATAAAATAGTCTCCTCGAGTATTTAGCGCCAATCAACCTTATCTTTGTGAATTTATGTGATCTTCCACAATGTTACTCATCGAACTATTCACATTCTTCTTCAATTCAACTTGTCTCCCACAACTTAAATCTCTAGTTTGTGTTCACCTTGTTGGAATTGTTGCTTTTAAAAGTAGAAGCTGAGATCAAATGAAAAGGAAAAAAAATAAACAAAGTTATTGGCAATTATATGCTATTATTGTTCAATAAAGTCAACTCAAATCACCATAAATGTTTGCTATAATGTGACGTGAAAAAATTATATATTTTAATTTTTCAAGGTTGACGTTTACAATAGGAAAAGTTACTTTCAAAATGACTTTATGTGGTTTAACAGGTAAACTTAACATGTTAGAGACCATTGTTTAAGAGTTAGCCTAACCTATTTGAGGGCCTAGCTAGCCTGAACGTCTAATTACATAGGTTTAATCCCTGGTATACCGTCTAAATGGTCTAATAAATTAAGCTAGACTTTAAAAATGATTAAGTCAAGACTAAAATGTAGTCTATGACAAATTTTAGTATATCTTTAACCTTAAACTTTTTTTAAACAAGTCAAAAGTATTTAAGTCAATTATAACTCAATGAAGGGTACGTAATATGGTCTTGTTGTTATGATTTTTTTGAGTGATAGTTATATGTGATGGTTTAAGGATGACACTGTGAATTATTTCTATATTGGATATTTGAAGAAACAAAAAATCATGGTGTCGTCATCATAAAACCTTTAAACTAATCAGGTCTTGTAGATAGCATTTAGGTTAGGCTTATAACCTTCAAAACATATTAGACTTTGATTTGTAATTGTGAACTATATATGTTAGGTTTAGGATTTACCAAAGCTTGACCTACTTGTACTCCATGATTATTTCATATTAATGTTTTTAAATAGATTGATCTATTTCATAATTATACATTTATTTTGTATTAATATTTAATTGAAGTCACAAATATGTTATTTTTTTAGTTGTTATAAATTATTTTCTTTTTTCTTATAGTCCCTGTAAATTATATTTTTTTTTATTTTTAGTTCCAATAATATGAGAACAATTTCTGGTGATAACTAATATATATATAACTTCAGGGACAATTTAAAAAACACTACAGGAATTAAAACTAAAAATTAGATAACTTTTAAGGAATAAAAGAATATTTAAGTCGTGCTCCTTCTATAGCAAAAGATAATGAATAGGTTTAACATAGAATGAACCTGAATTGTCCATCTTTCTAGTACCAGCCATCTTTCACATTTTTTATATAACAAGACTGAATTAAGCAAGTTACAGAGATCAGACAGATATGTTGATCGAATATTTGAATTAAGATACTTTGAAAATATTAATGATATCGAATGCATAAGTACACACACTCAAATGATCATCATCTCATCCACACATTTTGTTATGTGTTATTTACACACGGAAAAACAATAATATATAAATACTATCCTCTCAGTTGAAATGGAATATTCGTTGGGTCATGTGTGGACGTGTGGTGAATGTGAAAATAATGAGGGAAGGAAGAACAATGTATTTTTTCTGTCACTTCACAACACCTTGCATTGGCTTGGCTTAACTCAATATTAATGTTGCTTTGAATCAAATTCTTGGATTCCTATCGCTTCCTCCATTTATTTTTAATTTGGTTATAATATAATTTTTGCTTCCTCCAATATTATAAGCAACTAAGCAAGTGCTGTACTGTGCCAGTGTATCATTTGACTTTTTCTTTGTTTTGCTACTGTTCTACATTAATTATATGGATAATACTAAATGCAATAATTACCAAACAAGCAGGGTCCCATTAATTAGTACTAAACTTTTAATGTGACTTGTTTTTATCATTGCTTTGCCCATATCATTCCACCACTTTAAATGCACTGACCCTGAACCGGTTCACAATTGATATATCTTAACTTTCTTCATTTCTTTTTATTTGTTAAATTTTAAAGGAAAAATGATCTGTAATTATTTAGAAGTTTAAAAATATTACTATTATCTTTTTAATTATACTCTTAACTCTACATTTTCCTAAATAATTTACATCGTTATCATAAAGTTTTAAAATATTGCTATTATCTTTTTAATTATACTCTTAACTCTAAATTTTCTTAAATATTTTATATAATTATCATAAATGAGAAAGAAATAATACTAAAAGTCGATCATATTAAGAAATGAAAAAATTTAACATATACTATATTAATTCATTATTCACCCTATGTATTATTTTATAAGTTAATGTTAATAGATAAAAAAAGAAATAATTTTGGGACTAGCCTTACAAATATATAGTTTACTTTTTTATTAAGCACGTGTATATTTAGTTCCCTCATTTTTTGAAGTAGATATAATTTGGTGCTCAATAATTTATCTTAATACAAGAGAAACTATATATTAAAAACACTTCATATATTTCTGTCATAATGTTATAGCTAGCTAGCATCCAATACTTTACTTTAAAATAATATGTGACAACATTTTTAATTTAAGTAGTTTTTATCCTAATTTTCATCACGTACGTATTCCTACTCCTAGATCCGTACCTTTAAAATAGTTTTCTTATTTAAACATTAAAAATTTAATATCACATATGATTGTGTATAATCATTTTTATTTGTTATTATTTTTTATCCGTTTCGTATATATTCACTTTCAAAAACATACCTTAAAATTAAAAGGGACAGCATTTTGTTCTTTCAAAATTATTTCTAAGAGTTTTGGATTTTGGTAATTCAACTAGGAAGAAAATGACAAACATGTCTGGTCGTAAGGTCCCATTGGTGGAATATCCAAATCAAGGGATCAAGTCATGAAAGGTTTTGAATGTTGTTGTTTTCTTGTTTTTCTCTTTTCTTTTGTCGAATTAGATTTTTTTTATATTTTTTTTCACCATTCACCAATATGAATAATTTACTGTTATCAAATTTGATGATTCCTTTCTAGATTTGTCCATTTTTTTGTCGTCATTTGAACCCTAAGGAGATATTATAAAAAATGGCAGCATTGACCTACAATCAAAGATGCGGGAAATTAATGCAAGGGTGGATTTTCGACAAGATCTTCAAGGTGCTCTGCCTCGTTAAAATTCCGTCACTGATCATTTCAGTATTTGAATCTTAGCACATTTAGAGGAAATTTTATTGTCGTTCTTTGTATTTCATGATTGGATTTGTTTCAAACTTCCATAAATTTATATCTTCTACTAATGTATTATACATTTGCAATGCATTTGTTTTCTCATTCTCCAAAGTTTTTCTGGTTCAGTAATCGGATCTTTTTCATAAAAAAAATGAGTTAGCATTATTATTAGTATTTGAACTTAAACAAAAGTTCATACCGGTCATAACAGGATTTTATAATGAAAGATGTAATTTAAAAGAATGATTGTTAATTATTTTGCATCTTTGGAGACTTTAGATTCAGATTAGCAAGTTTAAAAAAAATTATCGGCCAAATAAAAGTACTATTGTAAATCAATAGGTACAAGGGTCAAGGGTGGTACCTACCACGCTACAAAATGATAAGAAAAAAAAAAATCATTGCCTATTATGATTGAGATCTAAAAACTAAAGTCTATTGTTGAACCTACAAAGAGTGACTTAAGAATTCAAAATAGATCAACCATTAAACAAAAAATGAAACAAATCTTAAATCTCATGTAACACGAGATTTACCAAAAAATAATTCAAGATCTCAAAATAAAATTTAACATTAAAGATATTCTAAGGTCATCCACAACAATCACTAATAGGAAATAGATCTTTAATATCAATTATTTTATGACTTTTAACATCAGTTAAAAAAATCGATGTTGAAACCACCCATGTTAACATTGGTTTTCATAAAGTCAATGTTAACATACATTACACGACATCGATTTTTAAGAAAATCGATATCGTATAATAGGCAATAAAAAAATGTAAAATATACAAAAAATAATATCGATTTTTTTAAAAAAAATAATGTTGTGATGCATAAATCAACATCTGTTTTTAGAAAAATCGATATTGTCATGTACAACACAATATCAATTTTCAAGAAAATCGATGTTGTCAGGTGTACGACAACATCAATTTTTCTAAAAATCAATATTATTTTTTGCACCACTGCATCAGTTTATAGCTCTACACTTGGGGCATTTATGCATTTCTTCAAACTCATGTCTATACAGTATGCAATCATTAGGACATGCATGAATTTTCTGATACTCCATACCCATCGAACATAGTATCTTCTTCGCCTTATAGTATCTTTTTGGCAACATGTTTTCCTTTGGAAGCATATCCTGCAATACCTAAAGTAGTGAAGTGAAGTTTTTGTCACTCCACTCATATTTGGCCTTGACATTAACCAGACTTAACACCGCTAATAACAACGTCAAACATTTATTGCACTCGGATACAAAAACTTCTTCGAATCAGTTTCCAATGTATCATACATAGGGGCATCTGCTTGTTAAAAAGACTCTTTCCCAAGATCATAAATTATTTCCTTTAATCGATCTCCCGTTTCTACATCAACCGATTCAGTTTGAGACCCCCTATGCATGTTTGTCAATTCACCATGTCATATCTATCTCATATAATTCTTCTTAATTCCATCACACAGAAGATATTCCAGTATATCGTCTAGTGCTTGTCGTCTCCCATTCAAACAGTTTATACAAAGACAAAAATATTTTTCATCCTCATCTGGTTGACTTCTTTCGGAGGCTAATTACAAGAACTGTTCAACGCCTTTCTCATACACAGGGCTCATGTGACTTGCATTCATCCAATTTCGACCCATCTAATTAATAATTTTGTCAGACTCACAAAGTTATTCCATGCATGAAAACCTCACTTTTTTCATTAAAGGTGTAGTCCTATCCTATTCAAGAAGACATCTTTTTATAGTAGATTCATACATAAAGATTAAGTCTCGTTTCTTAAATTTAATGAAATTTCGACAGCATTTCTCCAACACAACATGAAAGTGATGACATGAATTCAACCACAATCAAGTATGCACTCGGAAAACAAGGTGAAATGCATTGTACCAAAATTTCATCAAATTTAAGAAAAGAAAGTTAACCTATGCATATGAATCTAATATAACAAAATGACTCTTCCTAAACTGCCCAAACAGAGAATTCAAGATTCAATATAACGATTAATCTAAACTATCCGAAAGAATCATTGTATTGAATCTCAAACGGGAAACTAAGGTTCACTCATAATGAACATAACTTGTATATAGAGCAATAATCATTAATCATATAACACAAGTTATAAAAGCATTCATAACAAAAAAAAGCTTCAAAAGAATATAAAAAACATTCATACTTGTCAAGATGGTCACTAACAATGTCCAACAATGAATGTTGTTATGATGATGCGAACAAGAAAACCAAAAGTGCCTACAAATTACAATTACAATGTTAGTACCCTATATTGTTGATGGATTGCAAGTGCACCAATTTGTCCCAAGTAGTAAAGTTAAAACGGAAGTCCGAATATTGTATCCACATAGACTTTGTGTTGTATTTATATAGATGAATATTTGATTAAGAAAAAGATTTGGAAAGGTTGTTGAAAAATAGTAATTTAAATTGACAGAAAATAAATCAAATAAGAGGAGAAATTAAACAAGAATTTAAATTAAAAGACAAAAAGATTATAGAACCCAATAATATTCTAAAAGTAAATTCAGAAGATGAGAATGTTAGGAATTTAACCTACCAGAGCTAGTCTTTGATGTAATGTTAATGATTTTTCTCTATTTATAATTATTCCAATTTACACCTACATCTACTAGTATACTCTAACTTTGGTCATTCGCATGAAAGAACTTAATTTATCTATTTTCTCTCCCAAATCATTTTGCAAAGCTAAAATAGTAAATTACATTAAGAATAGAGATGTATAACAGGCTAAACAAATATCAGCATATCTCTAGTGATGAATTTATTTAGATGCCTTTTCCCAGTTCTATTAGAAAATAATGTTTTCCAATGCTACTCCTAAAATTTACTATGCAAATGAGTGATCAAGCCACAAGTAATAATATTAAGCACAAGAAAGGATAATGCAAATATAATATTATTAAATAGATAGGAAGGGAAGTTACATCAACAGTAGTTGGCTGTCAAGTTCTCAACAAAGGGAGTTTAGCCTCTCATTGTCATGGAGGCTTTACAATTGCAAAAGTGAAATATTTAGTAAAAGTGAAGAAGATAAGAAAGGGAATGGAGGGAAGGAATGACTCCCAATGTTTGCTTCTCCTTCTTTTAACATTTGTCTTCTATAAGGAATTGTATACTCTTAGAATTTTTGTGTGTCTTTTCCTTCTTCTCTCTTCTTCTTTTATAGTTACAAATTAACATATTTTTGAATTAGTCTGTTTTTCTTAATTAGTCCTCATTTCCTTAATTAGTCTATTTTTCTTAATTAGTCATGTTTTCCTTAATTAGTCTCATTTCATTAATTAGTCATGTTTTCCTTAATTATCTTTTCTTTCTTGAGTTTTATTTTACTCACTAAGCATCATAAATTCATCATTTTTAATATTCTTTGCACAAAAGATTAAATGATATTAATTTAACAATTATTTGCTCAAAAAGGAAGAATTATGAGAGAAAAATTACAAATTCCTATATAATTTAACCCCAAAATATAATTAGCAATTATCATGCATAAACAAAGAGAGAAAGAACTCTGGATCCCCCATGTTGTCGTGTGCACCACAACATTGATTTTTAGAAAAATCGATGTTGTTTTATGCATTTTTTACATTTTTTTTGGTTTATTGCTTATTATAAGACATCAATTTTCTTAAAAATTGATGTTGTGTAGTGTATGTTAACATCGATTTTCATAAAACATCGATGTTAACATTAATACTTTTAACGTCAGCGGTTTCAACATCGATTAAAAATCAACGTGTAAAGTCCAAAACAACCGATGTTAAAATTCTATTTTCTAGTAGTGTCATCAAACTTTTGTTTTGAAAGTCAAGAGTAACTTGGTGATAAAGTAATACTTTGGTGTTTATCAATCTAAGGAGAAAGATTAAGGGTATCCCAAAAATGACAGAGAGAATACTTATGTAAGTTAGAAGTAACAGGATAAAATACTTGTTTTATAATCAGATTTTGATTAGTTAAACTCTTCAAGGACTTGAAAGAGAACGAAACATAATTCAAGAGTTTGGTTGAACCACCATAAATCAAGTGTTTATACTCTTTCTTTAAGCTTTAACTTGTTTTCTCTTTACTCTCTTTGAACATACATTTGGATGCATAAGTTCTTAAAGTTAGCTTTTGAGAAAACTATTTTTCAAGCTTTTGGATGATCTTTATGAGAAACTTGTTTTTGAGAGTACTATCTTAAAATGTGTTGGACAATCTTTTTTAACAAGTCTATTTTCCAAGTGTTTCATCATAACTTCTTTCAAAAAGGCTTCCTCTTTGATAAAAAAAAAGTTATAAATTTTTATTAATACACTATTCAATTCTCTTTTAATGTGTTCTATTTACTTCATTTACATGCATATTTTCAATGAAATCTACCTACAATTTGATCCTTAGTGCTGAACATCCTCCAAATTGGAATTTGTACATGCAATCTTTGGTGTAATATATGTCCTTAAAAAATAATGGATTTTGCATGAAGGTAATGATAACTAGAATTCCCTCAAAATCCAACCGTGTTAGAAAAGGTATTATATAGATACTATTAAAAAATAATTTTTTTATGTCGTATATTCTAAGACGATTATTAAAAAACATGTTAGAATATTAGACAGTGATAATTTTGTAAATAACAATAAATGTACGACCACGGTTTTATAATAATAACAACAAACTCTTTTAGGTTTTGGTTTTGGTGTTTTTTCTTTTATTTTGAGAAAATGTTTTCTGTTTTTATTTTTATTTTTCTTGTTAATCCTGAATTTTTCACTTTTTTCAATTTATTTTTTATTTACAAAGATATGTACAACAAAAAAAGAATAAAAAAAATTATTTTTAGTGTTTATGGGATAAATTAATCTTTAAAACATGAAATAGATTTAATGTGACAATCAAAATAGAAGATAAAAACAAAAATTATTTTTCAAAGTAAATATTTCATAACTTTCTCTCATTCTTTTTTATATAAGTCAAAATGTGCTTCCATTATTAGTGTAGTATGTTTTTGTTTAATAGTTATATTATTATTTCAACATTTATGAAACTTATGTGAAATGAATGACAATAAGAATATATGAAATTGAAATAACATTGTGTTATACTCAAATTTATTTATTTTTTTTGAAAAAAATTCTAAAACGATTCTTTGTAAAATTATACTTTTTAAGATGATTTTTTTTTCTTTCAGAAAATCATCTTAGGATCTTCAAATTTTTTTCAATTTTTTTTAAAAGAACATTTTAAAACGGTTCTCTAAAATAAGGGTGTAGATTTTCTAAGACGACTTTTGGAAAAAAATGTCTTAAAATCCTCAATTTTTTCAATATTTTTTTTAAAAATATTTTAGGACGGTTTTCCAAAAACCGTATGGGAAAACCCTCTAAAAATTCTCAATTTTTTTAATTTTTTTAAAAAGACATCCTAAGACGATTTCAAGACAAAAGTGTCTTAAAAAATGTACCTTTCTAAGATGATTTTTGTCCGAAAATCATGTTAGAATTATTTATTTGCTTTTTTTAAAAAAAAACTAATTCTAAGAGAGTTTATTATTAAATCATCGTAAAAATGACATCCTATGAAAATGGTCACAAAGTCATCATAAAAAAATTGATTTTTCACAACGCTAACTTTAAAAATGATTCATAATCGTCTTTAAATGCCTTCCAAAACTGTCTTTGAAAGACATTTTTAGTAGTGAGATCAAAGGGAACAATTACTTTACTTTGTGTATTTTACAAATGTAAAAGAATCAACAGATTACTTGTTTTCCTCTTATAATTCTTCATATAGTGTTTGGTAAAGGTGCTAATTGTGATTGTGTATATACACTACTTTACCGCACAAATGCAAAGTTTTTTTTTTTTTTTTGTCTACGGGTGACAACTAGAAGAAATGACAAAGAGCGTTAGATATTTGTTTGGCTTTGTGTAATTTAGTCAATATGGTGGCATAGAAACCAATTTTTTTCCAACTCTGTTGAGTTGATTATAAGATGAGATGGTGGAAATGATGAAGGTTAAAAGTTGGCTACATATTAAAGCTAGAGTACTAGAATATATATAAACATAGGTCATTCTATGAGTGCTGATCAAATTCACTGTTAAGCTTATCTTTTATGTTTTTTTTTTTTTACTACACAATAATGTAATGGGTAGGGTATAGGGGTTTACATTGATTGTACTCATCGAATAAATTGTTTGCCTTATCTATGTTTTTTCCTCATAATTATATAGTTATAGTTTACCGATTAGATCAATAAAAGTCAAGGTAAATTCATGTAATTTTTAATTGGATTACTTCATCTTAATAGTTTCTGTAAGTTACACCATTTATTCATTTTCAATTATATAATTTTATTTTAAAACTCATCATTGGATTAAAAAAATTACACTGATTAATTTTTTTAAGAAAAATATACATCCTTATTGTTGTTCTTTGTTTTTTCATACAAAATTTGACACAAAAAAATTAAATTAAAGTATATTATAAGCTTATAATATTTTATATTAATTATACATATATTTATTTTCTAATTATTCATATTCTTTCAACATTATAGAGAGTAATATCCCAAAAAATGCTATGCCTTTAGGTTTATATACGAAGAACCTTATTATTAGTTATATTTATGTCAAAACATATTCAAGGTACATATTATGTTGATCAATGTTTTATTTTTCTATTAAATTTTATACTATTTTTTTACTATTTTATAAAAATGGAAAATAAAAAATATACATTTAATATTTTAAAATACAAAAATACTTTAATAGTAGTACCTTTTATTTAGTAAATATAAAATTAATTGAAAAATTAAGAGTATTCTCCTAATTTTATGATATACTATATGGGAGGCGAAATGCTTCATGCCTAGTTGTTGGATCCTATCAAAGATTTGACCAATTTATGATGTGTGCGTTATATGGCTGTGGGCATGTTAATAGTTGAAATCCTAGCTATAATTAAATATCATTAATGCATCTGTATCTCGTCGCAATCCAACATTAATAAACAAGAAACTAATTAATTGGCCTCTTGGTGTACCAAATTAGTTAAATGAATCGGTCAATCCAAAGGAAAGGACAAGAATTCTAAATGATCCCTTCCTTTTTTAGTATTTTTCTTCTTGAAAGAAATATTAATTACAGAAATATAATAAATATATATTTTTTTATCAAATTTTTCTTTAAGATTGTATTAAAAATTCACGAATTATGTCAGTAACGGATTTTTATAAAAAAAAATATATAATTTTTTTATTTAATATCTTTAATGTTTTTTTAAGAGTCATGGTAAGGGTTAAAAAATTTATGAGTTTAATTTATAAATATTAATAATGTAAAAATATTTTACAGTGTGAATAATTAAAAAACTATGGTAGTGTTACTTCTAAAGTAGTCTTCATAAAAGAAAATAAATTTGTCATACTGTATTGTTTTGACATTCAAAAACTATGATAGTATTACTTCTAACGTAGTCTTTATGAAATAAAATAAATTTATCATATATATATATATATATATAATTTTTAATTAAATGATAATAAAAAAATATTTATATTTTCGATCCATAGAGTATTTATTTTCACATTTTTTATTTATTAAAAAACCACATTAGAAACAATGAAAATTATGGTAAAAGATAATAACTGATTTTAAAATCACCCTTTGGAATGTATAGAAACTTATTTTCTCAGTTTCAAATTATATAATGTTTTAGAGAAAAAAAAATTATTTCAAAATAAATTTAGTTTTACAAAATTAATGTTTCATAAAATATTTTTTTGAAGATTAATTTTAATCAATACTTAGTAAGATTAGTGTATAGTAAAAATAAATAAGTAATTAATTAGAAAGATAAATGAAATATATTAAAAAATTATTTAATATTTTTTTAAAAAATCAACAAATAATTACATTCTTTAATTCACATGTCAGAACCTTAATATTATATATGTAACACAGAAAGTATGATAGAAACAGATATATATTAATAATACTAATATTTTGTAATTAATAAAGGGATATTTTTTAAGTTTTTGATTAGCCAATGTTAATTACTTAGCATTGATACTTTTTCTTAGTATGTTATAGAATAATGATTTAATAAGAACCAAGTAGAGGCAGGTGCATGGTAGAGGATGAAAGATGGGGAACATATACAAGGAAGAGAAGATGTGTATTTGAGTTTTGACCTAGTGCATCGTCTACAGTGCTGTAGGTTGAATGGCTAACCAAGGCGTGTGGGCATGAATGAATGAAATGTGCTCTCTAGAGAGTGTGTAGAGACTGAGAGTGAGAGAGAATGCATGGTGTGTGTGAGAGAGAGAGAGTAACACCACACCAACACCAAACACAAACAGCACGAGTGGCCTTTCCGTGCGCTTAGGGGCCCAATAATATGCCACATTACTGCTTCTTGTATTGTCATTTCTCATTTTCTTATTGCACTCTGCAGCTTCTGAGAGAAAGAGACAACTTCTGAGGGAGTGTCTCTGTCATCTCCATCTTGTCTCTCACACTATATAACAAGTTAATGCACGTACTCACAACGATTTCATCATATGTAAAATTAATTAATTAAGTGAGCCATTTAGATATTTCAATGCGTGCTGATGAGGTGAAATCTTGGTGGTAAAAACTTTCATCTTCAGTATGAAAGCATGATATGATAAGGTCTAAGTAATATGACACATTTGAATCTAATTAAGTTTCACAATTGAATTTGAACCTGATAATAAATGTGTGTACAAAAAATTATGGTAATTAAGAGGAGTAGACACATAAGAATTTGAGTTTCAACATGCTTAATGTTTAATTACTTTGATATCCACTTGTCTTATATTGAGCGTTAGATAAAGTTATATATATAATATATGCTCACTTAATTAACAATATCTAATAAAGTCATTAAAATATTGTATCAACTAATCTTGTCATTTTTTCAAGTATGTTATTAGAACGGAATATTTATTGATTTTGTTATGATTTATCTTTATTAGAAAACTTAGTTAATCATTTTTAATGGGTTTCTTCTTTTTCAATTATATTTTTTTAATCATAAAACTCAAAATTAAAATATTATTTAAGAAGGACTAAGTTTATAATATGATTTGGACCAATAACTTATTGATACTTCTTGTTATATTTATCATCTATAAAAAAAACTTATATTGTCATATCTAATATAACTTGGGAATATGTATTCATCATATTCAGATTATGTTAAAATAAAGTAATTCAAATTGAATAAATTAAATTTATTCATATTGATTTAGAAAATAATTCACTTTAATTTATGTTAAACCTTAATTACTTCTATCTAATGTGTTCCATTTTAGGCAATACACACTAAGTTTATTGAAGAAAACTTGAAAACTTGAGTTTAATTTTTGTCAAGCATATTATTATTAAGAAGAAATTAAATTTTTTAAATGTTTTTAAACTCCAGACCAAATATTAGGTTTATATTCGAGCCAACGGGTTAAAGCTAGCTTATAAGGATATTTTGGTATTCCACCAAAGAGAAACAAAAAAACTAATTATAATAGTTACAAAAAAATCTTCAATTACCACTAGTTGATTATCATTAATTCATGTTTTTTCAACTCAACTTGAACTTTAATAAAGTTGATCAACTTTACACTACAAGAAAAGTGTTGTTTAGCATTGACCAAAAGTCGACTCTGAATCACAAAAACCAATATTTAAGATTTTTCAAATTTGATTTGACTCCAATTTTAGTGCTAACTATTTGGGTTAGGAAATTTGTTAATGGTAAACTTTTAACCTAACAAAGACATGTACAAAAATAGTTTATTGAAACTAGTGAGATATTTGAAATGCCTATTGAATTAATTTCGGAATTTAGTCAATTAGAATGAGAAGGAGCAAACTGAGATATTTTTGTACTGACATGGTTGCTTAATTGACGTAAGAAAATAGTTCAAGAAAAAAGAAATAAAACAAGCTAGAACTTATTGTAGAGTTTAGATTGATTCAAATATTTGCCAAAAGGGTAGACCATAGTCCATGGATGAAGCATTTCATGAGGAATGAGAGTCATCTGGAGCATGAGGGGTTCTTGTCGCATGGTTGCGTCAAGGTTTGTTTTCTCTCCGATCTAGACCACACAAAGCCATTTTGAAAAATGTTTTCTCTATTGCCATACATCTACCTAGAGTGACTAAAACTAATAGTTCTTCCACCTACTGCATTAGCATACATTCATAGGGATTTGTGTTTACCAATGAATTTTAAAAAATGATTGATTAAGTTTTTACTCTCTTAACATTTTCATATTATAATTTTTAGTCTCTTAATTTTTTTTTCAACTTTTAGTTTCCCATTATCCTTAGTCTTTTTTAATTTTTTTTGTCTATTTTTAGTTCCTCATTTATTTTTATTATTTAAAATTAATCTCAAATATAAAATAAATAAGGGACAAAAAATTGATAAAATAATAATTAATTTTAAGCAATAAAAATAAACGAGAAATTAAAAAAATAGGCAAAAACTTTTAGAAGGAATAAAATTTCTGATAGAAAATTAATGAAGAACTAAAAGGTGTAAAAAAAATTAAAGGACTAAAGATTAAAATAAAAAATTGAGAGGTTAAAAACTTAATTAATCTATGTTAAAATTAGAATTAGCACAAGGTTGATTAATTTATTTTTTTCTTCATTTTCTTCGACAAGGACTAGGTCTCGCGGAACTTTTATTTTCAAAAGTGACAATTATGAAATGATGACGCATAAGGTGATTAAGTTGGAGCAGAGTATTTGAGTTGGATGGATAGTTTGAGTGGTGACATGCATTTATCCACACTCTTCTTTATTTTTTTGGTATATAATAACGACAAAGATTTTATGCACTCACACCTTCATCATTAGACCAACTCTAATCGGTAAAAGCAATTATATTGTCAATAAATTCTAATTAATTTTTATTTATTTTAAATTTACTTAAAAATATAAAAGAACAAAATATAAAGGTAAGAAGTGATATATTTTAGTTTGAATGACATTTTGTTGGCTTTAACTTCTTGGCAAGCTACCTATTCCTATTCATATAAGTAGTAATAAATGATAAGACCGAGTGTCAAGTCTACAAGAACTTTGTTTCTATTCGAAGTTTGTATATATCAAATTTTAAGTAATGGAATGAAAAAAAATTGATATACTTTAACATAAAAGTGCAAAAATGCAAAGTTCAAGAGTAACAAAAACATGAAAAAGAGAATAAAGTTCAAAGAGACAAAAAAAAAACACTATAGGGTAAAAATGACAACTTGGTATAGATTTTGTAAAAGTGTTGAGTGTTTGGCCTACCAAATATACTCTTGATGTAA
Source organism: Glycine max (assembly GCF_000004515.6). NCBI lineage: Eukaryota > Viridiplantae > Streptophyta > Magnoliopsida > Fabales > Fabaceae > Glycine > Glycine max. The sequence goes on from NC_016090.4 coordinate 2,358,997, forward strand.
TGTTAATAATTTTTTACCAAGCTATTCCAACTATTACTTTCACCAATTAATCTATTCTAACCATGATCCCTTGTGTGAAAGAACCAAAGTCACTTGATTTCACTCCTAATACCTTAGGAACCAAGTAACTTGCTTTAAGAGAAAAGATGCATGAATAAGACTAACCAACATCATTCCATGTAGATATGGGTTACTTAGAAGTTTCTTCAAGTTATTATTATAAAAATATTTCCAATGATAAAAAAACACTATAACATACATGTATATGGGTGATCAAACCATAAAGAAAGTAATAAATATAAAAATGAAACAATAATATTGAAATAACATTAAATGTATATTAGAGATCATTAGATTACATAGTTTTTTATATTCAGGCCCAACAATGGATAAGTTAATCTCTCATGTCCATAAAAGACCCAAAATAAGAAGAAACAAAAAAAATGGAGAACATGGAAGAAGAAAAACTCCTAGAGTGGTTTTAGACTTCAAAAACAAATGCCCTAGACGATCTCCCTTTGTCCAATGGAACAATGCCCATTTTAACCTCCTAAAAAAGTTGCATTGTCGTATTTTTTTTTAAAAAAAAAAACCTGGTGTGCTAAACTTGCATGTGCGTGCTGAACGATATACATAATAAGTTAACTTAAATGACAGTGCGCTAAGTCTGCATGTGTGCTTAGACTTGAATACCCACCATAGGCTTGACATATATCCCTCCAGCTAGGCTTTTTACGTTGAGAGCGTGCCTAAACGAGCTACTTCAGTCCTACAACATCTTCTAGTCCTGTATTGTGGTACTAAAATTCTACAAAACAAAGTTAAAACTATAAAATTCTCTAACATTAACTTTCTTAAGCTAAAAATTCAAAAGAGCCGTAATTCTTATGTTTTTTTTATCAAATGAAACATAAAAAGAGAAATAAAAAAGATAATTACTATGTAATTAAGTGAAAAAACTATGTATATATAACAATTATCACTTATCCGTATGCTAGCATTACTGTATTTTGAGTTTATAATTGAAAAACTTGTAAAATATTTCTGACAAATAATGTCAAATGAACATTTATAAAAAAAATCATTATTTCTATTAAAAATTCTAATAAAGAAGATTGAACATATATATATATATATATATATATATATATATATATATATATATATATATATATATATATATATATATATAAATTCTTTTAGTACTTGGTGCACGCATGGAGGGGATCTAACGAAGTTCAGATGTGCATGCAAAGGTAGTTAAATATGATTGTAGCTTAATTTGGCATATACAATTAGGGAATAGACTTTTAGATTTTAACACAAGGTGAATTGAGGCCCTAGTTTAGTATCAATGTCTGCTATGCTACTAGCTAGGATCTATGAGGAAATCTGCAATATTTTTTTTTAATGACCCGACTTTCCTTTTCGAAGGCTAAACTTTTTTTTTATTTTCTTAATTAATTTCAGTACGTTGTGAATTTGTGGAAAATATGTTTCAATTTATAATTGTGAGTTTGATAATTCTGCTGACTTGTATTAGATAACTGCGCAAGTTGTATGCGTGCATTTAAATATATTTTTCTATGCTCTAATACGTGTTTTTTTTTTACAACAATGCTAATACGTGTTAATAACGTTCAGTTAAAAAAAATGTTGATAACGTGTTTTATTTTACCCACCTTTGGCTTTTTTTCCCCCTCACCCCACCCCACCCGTCTTGGCATATTTCTTTCTGATGATTTCTCATCCGGAGTGGTTAGAGTAACTTGTATGATTAGTCATAGACTCATAGCTATTGGAGCATTGAATCACTTAGTCAAGACTCTATTTTGCTTTCCAAAAAAAAAAAAAACTTAGTCAAGACTCAAGTGGTTTTGATTCTAATTTTTTAGATAATTAAGTCTTCATTTTTAAAGTCAAGTAAACTCATCATTCTCTTTCTTAATTTTCTTTCATGTAAATCCTTTTTTTTTTAGTTTTTAATCACAGTTTTAACAAATTCAATCAATTATTTTTAAAAAAATTACTCGAAACTCGTTAACCAGTAACCACAATGTCAAATTTCACTCCAAATTAATAAATTTTTTAAAATTTTCTCTTTAAAACACTAGTCGTTCACATTTCATTAAATTTTTACTAATTTTTTATTTCTAAACTTTTAAAATACTTATGTTTCGGGCCATATTTTGCCTTTGTGTAACCGTTATGGGCTTGGCACCACCTAATTAACCACCTTAATTCATTAAATTAATATTCTCGACCATGAATAAGACTATAGTGAAAGAACTTATTTTGAGTTTCTGAAACATTTTTTATAGGTCTCATGATGTTACATAAGATGTAAGGATCTTTTTTCTTGAGTGATAGAATCTAATTTGGATTCTTGAATTTTACTTACACAGAAGAAAAAAAATCAATATTTTTTGAAAAAAAATGAGAAGTTCTTTAGAGTTTTTCTCTTAGAATTCAACATCTAGCATGAAGAACTTTTGAACAAATATAGTGATAGATTTGGTGGACAAAGATTATTGAGCTTAATAACCCAATTCAATAACCCCTATTAAAGATGCTTTAAGCTCCCACCTCAAAATTGTTATCACAAAGCATTTGACTTACCCAAGATGGCATTAATACCCCAACGACTTTGAACCTTGCCACATCAATCATGTGCTTGAGTAACTAACTCATTACGTGAAGATATAAGGTTAATTGGATGGTTAAAAAGAAAGAAAATAAGAAAAAGGTCATAGATCCGATTCTTCTTGTTAACAAAAATTAACAATTAACATTTGTCGATAAAAAAACTAGATGTGTCAACCACATGCCTAGTAATTGAATAACTAACCTCTCTACCAGATACCAACGCTATCTTTAAGGTGTTTTTCCTAAATAGGTATTTATTTATTGGATTAAATATGTTTATCATACCTAAAAAAATAGATTATTTTCAATTTATTACCTAAAATTCACTTTAGTTCATCTATGTACTTGACATATTTTTATGTTTTACTATAGTACTTGTCAGTAGTCTCATCTTGTTAAGTGATGACATAACAGATGGAGTGTCACGTCATCAACGCCTAATCACTTTCACGTCAGTAAATTCTTCCGATTCCTCCCCTTCTCCTTCCTTGTCTCCCTCTCTCCTTCTCTCTCTTCTCACCCTCTTCCTTTGCTGATGCCAAGAGTCGCCGCAACCATCGCTCCGCGAGCCTATTTTTCGCACTCTCCTTCACCACGTTGTCTTTGCTGCGTTCTCCATGAAATCCTTTTGCAACGAGATTCTCATCCTCTCCTCCATTAACCTCGTGAAGCTCCACGGATACTACAGGGACCCAACCTTCTTACCCCAAGGCATCATTGATGGTGTCATCATCTGGTGGGAGGACAAAGGTGAGGCCACTGCCTATGGAGGAGGGGTTGAGGAAGAGCATGCAACGAAGGAGGCCGAGGAAGAGCACCATGACAATGTTTGCGATCTCCTCAGTTCGTGAGGTGTCGATGTGGACAATGTAGAGGCCTAGGTCAATGCAAGGGCAAAGTCGGCAAACCCAAGATAGAGGATGAAGTGGTAGGAGCAGAGGCAACGCAGGGGAGGTAGGCGAGGGAGTGGAGGAGCACGACAACGGTAGACTCGATCTTGCTGCCGAAGAGACGACTGAGGGATTCGAATTCAAGGGAACAATCCTCAACGCAATTTAGGGTGCAACGAGGGAGGCTCAGTTGATGAGGATTTTTTTAAATAAATTAAATAATAATATGACTTTAATTTAGGTACGTGTCAGTGAATAGGTTTGATGACATGACACTCTGTCTGTCACGTTATCATTTAATAAAATGTGACTAACAACGAGTATTATACTAAAACAAAAAAAATGTCAAGTACCTAAATAAGCAAAAGTGGATTTTAGATAGTAAATTGAAAATAACATATTTTCAAAATATGATAAATATATTTAAACGTTATTTATTTACTTATTTTCATACTCTCATCTCAAAATCCTTAAAAGTGTACATTGCAATTTGTCCTAACGAGACTCTTGTTGTGTTCCACACTTCCACCTTTATTCTCAGCTTAAAGCCTCTTCGCTACCACTTACAAAGAACCTACGATCCCTCCACCGAACAATTTCATGTCCGGAATTTAATTAGTGTAAATCCCAAATAATTGGATAGAAAGTAAAACAAAAATTGAGAGTCTTTAATTAAAAAAAATTGACAATGAACCATATATATTTACCTAACTTGAAAAATAGAAAAACCTAAATAGTTAAAGAAATAAGAAACAAAAATCACACATTATACAAATAAAAAAACTAGTACAATTAAGTTAAATTTTTATTAGTGACTTACTGACAGAAAAATATTTATTTTTCCTTCATTGAGTAATTTTATATGCATAATTGTGAATTTAGTTCATATTAGAAGTGATAATTAGGTAAATTCCATATCAAACTTAGACTTTAAAATTTAAATTTTAATATTACAGGTAAAGTTTGCTCAAAATCATAATCATCTAACCCAGAATCAATGTTAGTGTTAAAAAATTTACACTATCAAACATTAAAAATCATTGTTGACATACCTTTTTTGTTTGGTGAATACATAACTTTTAATATAATTAAAATCAGTTTATCAATTATTAAATGATAGTGTAAAAATTTTCTGCGCTGGACATCGATCAATACATATACAATTTACTCTTATTATTATAAGTAAACTTACTGGGTTTAAAGTAACATAGTTAGATTATAATAACGGTTTTAAAAAGATTACACTGTCTAGCTAATTTAATTTCAAGATGCTAGCTTATATCCTCAAATTAAAAAAAAATGGTTCTATTCATATACAAGCAGGTTTAATAGTTAAAAACATACCAACAAAACCAGCTGACGCATAGTATATATTAAATTTTGCATATTGCATAGCTAGCTAGTGATTCAAAGGAGCCTGATTGAATTGACACAAGTATATATATTACTTTTTTTTAGATCAAATTAACTTTAATGATTAGGCAAAGAAGAAGCAACCCAACAACATACATATATAATTGTAACTGAAATACTAACTGACAGTAAACTCAAAAATATAAAAACAAAAATTCTGACCGTTAAGTCTCTAGAAGACTTAATAAATTGTCAATCTTTAATTAAAATATAATGAACACACAAGATATACAAAATGTTATAGAAACACATCAATAACTTTCAAAACTCTAAGGACAGCAACCATGCATGCATGACCCTTGATGCCATTCTAACCACATCTGACAACATTAATCATGAGTTCATCAATTTTGAGAGCTATTTCAACTCCTTTAATTAAACATGGAAAGATAAGAAGATGATGAGAAGAACAATAATATAAAAATTGGGGAGCTAGCTTAGACAATTGGTTGATGAAGAATATAATTTTATTTGAAGGGTCACTCCCGGAAGTACCGGTCCGTCTTCTTCTCCCTCTTCACGTTACTTTCGTCCTTCTCATCACATTATATCAATCTCTCTCTTCTATATAAGATGTGGACAAGTTGAAAAGAACCTTACCATTAGAATAATAAAGTGTGATAATACACCAACCCACCTCAAGAAACAAACAAGCAAAATATAATTATAAAACTAAGCGGCTAGATTAAAATAATAACCCAACAAAAAGCATCGCCTTCAATCTTGCAGTCAACGATTCCTTCACCAACTCACTTCCTAGGTTCAAAACTCCAAGTTTCTTCTTGATCACCATTCACCAATATACATACTCTTGTCTCACCAAGTTCATTTCTAACCATCAATAGGTTAATCATGCTCCTCTTAGACGTTGTTTCAATAATTTTCTCTATAATCATTTATAAAAGATAAAATAAGAAACAAAAATGAAATTAATTAATTTCTTCTATAAGTTAATTAAAAAAAGATTATGCTATAAATGATAGATTATAGTGTCAGCATAGTTGGAATTCTATTCTCTATCGTGATATCTTTGCATACCTTTTTTTTTTAAAAAAAAGTTTATGCATTAATTAAAATCTTCTAAAAATACTAATTTTAACTTTTACTAAAGCTAATATTAATTTATGGGACAAATTTATTTTATTTTTAATATAAATACTTAGAGAAACTTATTCTCATATACTCACCACTTATCTCAAAAAGACAAATTAATCAAAGAATATAGAAGTGCACTATTCTTTTATTTGTCCTGTACTAGATTTTAGCTGTCATATCACATAGATGATCATTGCATTATAGGGACGTTAGTATGGAACTTTAGTGATCAGTTTAGTTAGTAAAACATACTTATAGTGTGTTTCAGTAAATGTTTACAAACTCGATTCTAAATAGTCTTGATTATTTAAAATTAAGTTTGATTATAAATATGTTGAGTTTGAAGTTATTTATATTTGAAAACTTAAAAACAAATTTGTTAAAACTTGATATAAAATTCCCATCTGAACATTTTTTTTACTACTCAAATCTTAAGATACACTTCTTCCAACACAATGCTGGATTGTGTGTAAAGAAAACTAAGACAACTTGGCAGTTTGTGTGATCTGTTGTTGTTTAGTCTCTCTGACTATATAGAAATGGTATCAATTTTTAGAAATGAAGTACCTTACGGTAAATATATTTTTTATTTAATAAAATTCAGGTCTTAATCATGATTAAATGCAAAGATGAAAGGTTTTAAGTTCTTTCTAGAGTGGCCATCAAATCCTTTTATGTGCTTGAAGAGCTTAGAGTTAGCAGGTTTATATCTTTCTTTGGCTAATAAATAAACAATTAAACATGATTATCTATCTCTTAAAAAATTCCATTTGCTACTTCATTCCAAAATCAAATTTAAGGAGAGTATGGTTGATCTCTCAAGCATGGTATTTAAGGATTTGCTTTGGTCAATTCACACAGTTACGGAACTTGATTGATTAGGATAATTAGGTAAAGGCTGACGAATAGAATTACCAATTACTTTTGTGCCTTGTATATATGACTAATTAAGAAATAACTATATTATATTTCTAAGTTTGTAACAGATGACACATAAACTATTTTAACTAGTTCAGCAGCGCTGGCAAACCTTTAATATGTGTACGTGGACCACTAATTAAGGTCATGTATACATATATTAATATAATAATGATGAAAGGAAAAGAACTTACCATCTTGCATGCATTTATAGGTATGATGATGTGATAGGCATTTCATTAGTTTTGGGTGTCTCTTTTTTTTTTTTAATTTGATTCATGTTTAGGGAAATTATATTAATAATATATCATTTTCACAAAGTTTATTCTTCTTTTTACTAAGAATTCCACTACATAAGCTAGTTGTTAACCATTCCCCAGCTTTTATACATAGGCTTCTTCACCAATGAAGCAGTTTAATTAAAGATAGAGATACACAAATTCCCAGCAGCATATTACAACATCTTCCATATGCAAAGATCATAGAAAATGGCTCATATATAATATAATCCATATATATATATATATATATATATATATATATATATATATATATATATATATATGTGACCAAAAAGCTGAACTGAAATTTAACTATAGCTTTCTTTTCATTTTCTCTAATATTGTTGAATGCAGCTATATTTCTTCTGGTGTAAGCATCAATTTTGTTACTTTAGCTTCAGCGATTGACCCCAAGTCAAGGGTTCCAAACTCTATCACATGCAAAACGAATTCAAATAACGTTTGGTTCACCCTTTTGTCTTAAAATATAAATCATGTGTGTATATGTGTGTTTCGAATTTTGTGAATGACATTTAGGTCTCGAGAAAGACATGACCATCCCTTTAGGAAAGAAAAGAAAAGGAAATTAAAATTAATGAGCAAGTCCTTTGAAGAAAAAAAAACCTGTTGAAACATCATGGTACCAGTGCAACAACAGCAATATAAACTATGTTTATCTTAATCAACTTTTAAAAAAAAAATTAAACAAATGGAACCCACTATGTAGTCTTGATTAAACAATTGTTAGTAAAGTTAATCCATAGGGTATGGACCACTTCCAAAGAAGAAAAAAAGAAATTAACTGTCAATTCCATGTGAAGGGCACCTATTGCATCGAAGCTAGCACGATGGTGCATGTTCTCACTCTTTTACAAGCCGCTTTTCACTCAAAGCTGGTTGAGATTGTTGCACACACATCTCTTGTCTTCCATGGAAAGCCAATCCAAAGCTTTCAAACTTATGTTAATTAATTAATTCAAATGCCCATTAGCACCCCCCATTATTTTAAGGGCTAAACAACCGACCAAACTGAAGCGTTCATGTGACGGATTATGATAGATTTGGAATCTTTCTTGTCATCATGCACCTGCTTAGCTAGTTTAACCTCTTTCCATATGGAATTCTACAAACGATTGGTGGCATAATGTCAACGATTTTGCTTCCATTTGATTGGTGGGTGCATGGTCCGTGGTGCCGATCTTAAATTGTTCCCATTATGTACTCTGAATTATTATTTCTTATTTAAACTACAAGTATATATATCTTCTATCGGAACCAATCATAATCGAGTTAAATAAAATTATTATGTGTAGTAAAAATTCTCCTTTAACACAGTTATATATCTAAAATTTGAACTCAAACTTATGATTAAGTTGGTCCATCATGTGCTTGGTACTTCTTGGTTTGTCATATGTACTTTGAATTTGAATACATTGAATTCTTCAGGACTAAGGCCACATTTAATGTCGGGTCAACATTATTAATGAGCCTTGCGGTTTAAAATCTTATCCTCATTCAAGATTTAAATTAGAGAAGGACAAAATTTAGACTATAATTGTCTTTAGTGTTGTTCTTGCATCAGAATTGAAATTTCAGATGGTAATCCGCGTAATAAAAAATTTCATTAAATATCAATACAGATTATGTACTGAGAAAAGACTTCAACTCTAATTGAAGAACTGCGTCAAAACCACATGTAGACTTACATCTAATTTTTTTCTAGAAAAAACAAAACTTATGGAATCCTTGAAAATTTAAGGAGTTTGATACTGTTACTGAGAAACTTCAATTCATCCCCCTATCTCTTCTTTGGTATGCCTAAACTCATTCTATTATTGTTCCAAAAAATAATTTTAAAATCAAAATCCTAATATTTCTGAGTAACATATAATAACATTGTTTAAGCTAAGTTGGCCTTCAAGAATTTTAAGGCCAATTATGATGCCATGTCTACTACTAATTTATAATATAGTAGAAATATGAATTAAATGGTGATATACTAATAGTATAAAATAATTTTTTATTATCAACTAATCACAAATTATTATTAATATGATTTTTAAGATAATTATTATAAAAGTCAAGAAAGTTGAATGATACCATAAATCTTTTTCTCCGTATAATCAATACTTTTTCATCCGTTTTTAATGTAAAGATTTTTAAGTTATGCACTATTTTTTTATATATAAGGACTATTTTTTATTGAAAGCAATCTTGTTCAAATTGAACTAGATAAAATTACATTCAACAACAAAATTATTCTAGATATGACTTTTAAATCATTGCGGCAAAAGTTAATAATTTATAATTAAATAACAATACCGTTGAACTGTTAGTCTTCTTATTAGATTATAAAAAAAGTTAATGATCTTTTAGGTGTAAGTAATTTTCATGGTAACGGGTCCGCAGAAAATTTACCAAATGGACATATATGAGATATGTATATTAATAAACCTATTGTGAAATCCATAATTCATCGGACAAAACGAAAAAAAAAAAAAACACTCCGTACTATTAATATATTATCCATGTATTGTAGTTTAGAAAAAGGGGTGGTAGTAAAAAATATGTTATTCATTTGGAGATGAATTTTTATATTTAGATTGTATTCTTATTTATATATAAATTATTAATATAGGCTGATACGCCTAGGAGAAAAAAAGGAAATAGTAGCAAGCTTAAAGAATTTAGTTCCAACATATTTGGAAGTGCATGCAATTATAGTACTTAGAAACTTCTGTGGCAAATTTTAAAAGTTTACTAGTAATAAAATTGAACTTTGTTGGAGCTTAGGGAACTTACATTAATAAACGCTATTATAATAAAAGAACGCTGCTATGACACATTGGTGTTTGATATCTATAAGAAAAGGAATTGTCTTTAAACAAATACACTTCGAAAGAATGATTACTTACTTAGAAACATGACTCGGCAGGGTTCTTTAATACATCCTAGTTTAAGTTATCAATGAAAAGTGTTTTTATTTTTATTCAATAATTCGTTTTCACCATTAAAATTTCTAATTTGGAAAGGAATGATTGTTGGTAGAACCTAAACAACTCAATAGATTAATGTCTAAGATACTAGTGAAAGTGTCACAAAATCGATCGCGTATCTGCTTTAGGTAATTACTTAAAAAAGATGTCGATTAAGCCACTTGAGATATAAAATCCATCGTTAACAGAGTATGTTTATTTGGTTTCATTTTTTATTCTTTAATTTAATTAGTAACTGATAGATTGGAAGAAAGATATAGTCCTTTAGTTTTATATATCATTCTTGTCCTTCGCTGTCCAATCAAAGCAACTTAAATAAGTAAAATTAAGGATTTGATTAGTTATTAACATTATCATATTATTATTACTACAAAAATATTATATGAACCAAAACTATTGTCAGGATTGAGATGTATGTACCTGATCATGCAACAATTATTTCATTTATTTATGAACTAATCATATAAAGATTTTTTTCTTGCGCACGATGGATTAGGCTTCTAAACGAAACAGTTTACCCAATTTAGTATGTCAATGAACCGATTAAAAATTCAATATTTAGTATCATGGACATCAACAAAGGTTTTGGTTGTAAGTTTACAGGTTGAGCAAAAGTGCAAGACCTTTTGATAAAATTTTCCAAATGTTCAAACACTCATTCAAAAGTGTCTGGATTAGCTTATATAAACTTATATATAATCTGAATTTTATATAGGGAACTTTTGACCAAAATAAAAATGACTTATTTTCTTCAAATTAATCAAAACTACTAAACAGGCATATAATCTTTCTAGAAAATTATAAAAAAAAAACACTATATTTATCTAACAAGAATTTTCAAAGTAGAAATTTTTAATATGTTTTCAAAATAGGGTACTATTAATAAAATAATTACAATTTATTAAAATATTGAACTTTGAAAAATAAAATAAAATTCAGATTATTAATTCAATTGAAGTGCAAGTGTGCAGCTAGCATCACTCGAGTTTTTGTTTTGGTCGTCCAAACATCTGAAACTGGGCCAACTAAGGCCCAACTAGAGAGGGAAAGGCTCGTAAAGATTGGCCCAACAATACAGATAGGGATTTTCTAGGGACACCCAACATTTTTGCTGGGACACCCAGCAAAACAGTGAAAGGGCAAATCTGTATGCATTTTACCCTTCACTTTTACACGCTGATCCGTGCCGATCTGTATGCATTTTTTTTTTAATCCGTATGAGTTTCTTTTTTTAATTGTCAATCCGTACTGGGGCATACGGATTGCCAATCCGGGCCCATAGAATTTATTTTATTTTATTTTTCAAAAATTATGATTTAATTTAAAATTAATGGTCCAGGCAGGGATTAAATTTGTGTCTCTTGCGTTATTAATAGAACACTCAAACCAACTCAGCTAATAAACATATTATATTATAAATAAATAGTTTCGTTATATATAATAGACACAAAAATTATATAATGAGCTTTTCACCATATAAAATATATTTTTCAAATATGTTTAAAATTTAGTAATCTTGTACTCTAAAATTCAAAATCAACTATTAATTTTTTTTAAAAAAAAAGCAATACCCATTAAATCTAATAATCAACTACTAATTGTGTAAATTACACTTGAAAGACACCTAAAATTCTAAAATATATATTGTTTGAAAATAAAGTAATATATTTTTACAAAAAATATCCTTAATTTAGTATCAACTCTTAATTACTAGTTTTTTTAAAATTATTTAAAAAATTTCTGTAATCCCACAAAAGAAAGGCCTTAACGACCCAGTTTATATACTATTGTGATAGTAAAAAAATTTAAATTATTTTTTATTCATTTACTTTATTTAAAATTTTTGATAATTAAATAAATTTGATATTTAATTGAATGATGTATTTAGATGTTTATTATAATGATTAAAAATTAAATAAACATGATATTTAATTGAATGATGTATTTAAATGTTTTTTATAGCAATTGATAATTAAATAAATTTGATATTTTTTTACATATGTAAATACTTATTAAACCTATGATTTTTATTTATAATTTATGTATGTAAAAAATTAGTTATTAGATAAAAAAAATAATCATCACAAAATTTAATATGTAAATTTATACGTACATTAAATATAAATTATAAATTTTAGTGTTATATATAGTGACACTATTTGTTTATAACTTAATGTGTCTATTAGTTCAGTTGATTTGAGTGTTTTATTAATAATGCAAGAGGCACAAGTTCAATCCCTACTTGGACCAATAATTTTAAATTAAATTGTAAATTATATTTTTGAAAGAAAAAAAATCCTATGGGCCACATATGGATTTATGAGTCATACGGAAGTTGGTGTTGCTAGTTTCCCTGAGTTGATCTGTATGTTTAATTTCAACATACAGCTTGATCTGTATAAACCTTGATCCGTATGGTATACAAATTTTTGAAATTTGTAAAAATTATTTAAAGTTTTAATTCTTTTTAATTATAAATATGTTTGTATGTAAATTTGTAAATAAAAATTATTTGTTTATATGTGTATTTGAAATAATTCGTATGTAGATTGATAAAGGGTTTTTGGTTTTTAATATATATGGTTATGAATTGTAGTATTTATAAAATGGTATGCAGTAAAAGATTACGTTGAGTTTTGTATGATATTATATGTATAGTGCGGTTAGGTGTTGTATGTTTGTCATGTGGAAATTTTTAATTTATTATTAAGATGGACGAAGATCAATGGATATATGATAGTATAATGTATGATATTATATGTATAGTGCGGTTAGGTGTTGTATGTTTGTCATGTGGAAATTTTTAATTTATTGTTAAGATGGACGAAGATCAATGGATGTATGACAGTATAATGTCTGAAGAAGTTGATATGAATGATGAAAATAAATAAGAATGTAGTGTGAATGAACAACATGTTGATTGTTCGGATGGGTTCAATACTTCTCAGGTAATAATCTTTATTATTGTTATTAAATTGATAAAATGAATGTCCCTTTGAAGACTAAAATTGTGTGGGTTGCATTGTAGGTGTTTGCTACCCGAGATGATATTTTGCAATGTGCCCAATCAGTTGCTCATGAAAACGGATTTGTGACGGTGATTATGAAGTCAGACACAAACACTGGTATTAGAGGAAAGACTTCATTTGTGTTAATTGGTTGTAAGAGGAGTGGTCAATATAGGTCTAGGAAGAAAGATTTTGTTAGAAGAGATACTGGGAGTAGGAAATGTGGGTGTCCCTTCAAGCTTCATGGAAAATCAGTGGTTGGAGGGTAAGGTTGGATGGTGAAGTTAATGTGTGGGAGTCATAATCATGAATTGGCCAAGTCATTAGTTGGACATCCATATTCTAGGCAATTGACTATGGATGAAAAGACAATTATTGTTAATATGACAAAGTCAATGGTCAAACCAAGAAACATTCTGCTAACGTTGAAGGAGCACAATGTCAATAGTTGTACAACAATCAAACAAATATACAATGCAAGAAGTGCATATTGTTCTTCCATTAGAGGAAGTGATACTGAAATGCAACATCTAATGAAGCTTCTCGAACGGGATCAATATATTCATTGGCATAGATTAAAGGATGAAGATGTGGTACGTGATATCTTTTGGTGTCACCCTGATGCAGTGAAGTTATACAATGCATGTAATTTGATGTTTTTGATAGATAATACCTACAAAATAAACAGGTACAGACTCCCACTACTTGACTTTGTTGGTGTGACACCAACGGGGATGACATTCTTTGCTGGTTTTGCATATCTGGAGGGTGAACGTGTTAATAATGTGGTATAGGCTTTAGAACAGTTTGAGGTTTTTTTCTAAGACGTGATGTCTTTCCTGGAGTTATTGTGATTGACAGAGACTTAACATTGATGAATGCAGTAAAAATCGTATTCCCTGAGTGTACAAAAACTTGTTGTGTAGGTTTCACATCAACAAGAATGTCAAGGCAAAATACAAATCCCTAATTGGTCAAAAAAATGTTTGGTAGTATGTGATGGATGCCTGGGGAAGTTTGGTTGATTGTCTTTCGGAACATCAGTTCGATAATTGCCTTAAGAAGTTTGAAATTGTTTATTCACCCTAGCCAATGTTTGTTGATTATGTTAACGAAACATGGATAATTCTCCACAAGGAAAAATTTGTTACAGCCTGGACGAATAAGGTGATGCACTTAGGAAACACAACAACAAACAGGTATGAAAATGTTCAAGTTTTTCTATTAGGGTTGATGAATTAATGGATTTTAATAATTGTATTTGTTTTTTGTGCATTTCAAATGTAGGATTGAATTTGCTCATTGGGCTTTAAAAAAAGTATTACATAACAGCCTTGGAGACTTATGTAGTGTTTGGGATGCCATGAACAGCATGATCACGCTGTAACACACTAAAATTAAAGCATCCTTTGAAACAAGTACACATGTGGTTGGACATGTTTTTAAAGTTACCTTATACAAGAGGTTTCTTGGCATGGTTTCAAGGTATCCTTTAAATCAGATTACTGTTGAGTATGAGCGTGTACATTATGCTGGCAAGAATCCTTCTCGTTGTGATTGTGTCATGAGAACTACGCACGATCTTCCTTATGCATGTGAGCTATCTAAATATGTTCTTGGTAGCATCCCACTAGATTCAATCCATATGTTTTGGAGGAGACTAAGTTTTTCAGACCAAGCGTTATTTGAGCCCCAAGTGACCATAAAGGAAGAGATGGAAATCATATCTAAGCGATTTAAGGAACTTGATGTTTGTGGTAAAGTAACTCTAAAGAGTAAACTTCAGGAAATTGCATATCCTAATCAAAACTCTATGTGCCCTCCTCCAGAAAAGGTCAACACTAAAGGTGCATAGAAGAAACCCATGAACAAAAACCAAAGATCAACAAAGTGTGATCCATCTTACTGGAAGTATGTTGATGCTTTATATTTTGTGCAAAATAGTAATTCTTCAGTGAAGTGTAGTACATCATCTTCTGACCAACCCATTCCAAGAAGGATCATGCTGATGTTCGATCAATTACATTCATTTATACACAATTTCATTGACAACATTGTGGATGTCAAAGCTGATAGTAACTGTGGATATCATGCGATTGCTACTTTATTAGGTATGGGTGAAGATTCTTAGTCCTTGGTGCGCAACCATTTGGTTAAAGAACTTGGCAAATGGTCAGATGACTATATCAAGCTCTTTGGTGGCACAAACAGATTCGAGGAATTAAGGAGGTCCCTACTTGTTGATGGGTTATCCATGTTATGTAATTTATGTTTTGTTTTTTAAGAATTAATTTTAAATAAATGTGATATGTATATTTGTTTGATTCAGGTTACTATGGATAAGTGGATGGATATAACTGAGATGGGATGTATCATTGCATCAAGGTATAATGTAATCCTTGTATCGTTGTCGCTACAACAAAGCATGACGTTCTTTCCTCTTAGAAGTTAACCACCAACAAATTCTTTTGTGCATCGCATAATATATATCGGTCATGGCTATGACAATCATTTTGTTTAGGTAGATTCAAGATAGTCCTATTTTTAAATTTATGCAATCATTTGTATTATAATAACGTAAAATTGTTTGTGCATGTACAATAGGTTTATTTAAAACACTATTGTCCTTTACTGCCTCTAGCATTGTTATGGTCTAGGAATTGTCGTCCTCAAGCAAAGCAGTGGACAACTTCATATATTAGTAGAATGCATCAGTACAGAAACTTGATGATGTTGAAAAGAGACTATGTTGACATAACTGTCTAGCCTCTAATGACTTTGTAATGTCCTACATTAATATATAATTGTTAGGCTGCATATTCACGTAATTGTCAATAGCTTTGTTACGTTAAACTTAATTGTTTAAGGTGTAGAACTTAAGAATTTACTGTGACGTCATTATTAGGGTTACCTAATACATTTAACGGTTACATAATTAAAAATAATTTGTTAACGTTAACCCTAATATTTAGAGGCATAAACATAGACTAAAAATTATAAACCAAAATAAGTTAACATTTACAAAATGTTTGGGAAAACCAAAATGTTGTCAAATACAAGAAAATTATAAACATAGTCTAAATATTAAAATATAAAATGCATGACGTCTATGGCTGATCTGTGCGCCGCCTTTGTCGCGACCTAACATAAACATTGCCCTCTGCTGTGACACCTCTAGCGATCCTTAAGCAGTCTTCCATGACCTCGTGTACTTATGTGCCTGCAGTGACTATCCGTAGGTGAGCAAACGCTCCAACCTTTCTGCGATTACTTGGCAAGCCTCCTATGACATTGAAAACAACCGATAAAGTATTACATTATTTCAAAATTAAACTAAATGACATTTAATAGAACATTAATGCAACATTATTTACCGCTGCATGTCTAGGCTACTCCACATCAAAAAGGACATGTGCCGATGCTGCTACTGGTGCCACTAGAACCTTAGGGATATGTGGCTCCACATATGTGTCATCCTACATCACAGGTGGATGTCTAGCCAGATTAGCAGGCTGTGTTGGTGTCATGAATGAATGAGAAATCATGAAGAACCACTGCATGTAATCTGATGCATATTGTCCTGGCATAACACAAATCTGCCCCACTACTGCAAGATAGTAAAAAAAAATGCATCCACTTGTCGTCAAAATCTTCAAATGATAACATTGAACCCGTAGTCTGTGGAGGAAAGGTCTAAACATATCCAAATTGTTGCACCACCTTCTCTGGTCGGTGTCTGACGACAACGGGACCCCATCGTATATGACCTGACAAGCATGAAATCAGATCAAAATCTCGCACTACACGATGGTCACCGTAAGGCATCTAGCAAACATTAGCAATCGTCAGTCCATCTAGACGTTTTCGGTACGTCGATGCTGGTAATGACTTTGAAGAAGCCTTTGTAGCAATCTACCGACAAACACGTGCTGACATCTCATCATAGTCTGGATTAGTCAAAGACTCAGCAACAAAGGGAAAATGATCATATATCCAACACTAGAAAGATTAGATCAAAATAAAACAAATATCAAATTAACTTATTAAAAACATATTAATAACATTTTAAAAACAATTAAATTACAATAATTGACAATAATTACCTATAATAGGGTGATGTAACCAGCAAGCTGTCGATTGTCGCTCTTACAAGCATCATTCAAATTATCATACATATGAACTAGGGCGGCAGCTCCCCATGCATAGCTTCCAAGATGACTCAAGTCTCAGAAAACGTCTAAAAAAACAACATGAACATGTGTTGCACTCTTGTTAGAAAAAAGAATGCATCCTAACAAATGCAACAAATAGGCACGAACTGCAACAGTCCAATGTCCGACCTCCCATTTACTCTGATAAATATCTCGTAGTCACGATATGTGTATGTATGCCCCATGACATTGTGCTGTCTCAACTCTAGCTTCCTCTCCAAAGACTTCAAGTAACTCCACCAACATTAAGACCGCTTTGTCGACATGCAGAGTCTCAAAGCTTTGGAATGCGCCTATAATAGAAAGATGAAGCAGAGAGGTCACATCATCTAGGGTGATGGTCACCTCTCCAACAGGAGGATGGAAACTGCTAGTTTTCTTATGCCACCTCTCCACAAAAGCGAATATAAGTTCCCGATCACAAGTGTCCACTGAACATGCGATCAAAGAACTTAATCCTGTGACAGCGACTAGCCCTTGACTTTCAGGAGCAGGCCTCCCAAATTTCTGAACCTTCCTTCCGTGGAAGAATAGCTTCAATTCAGGACGTTCCTGCAAAAAAAATTAAATGATTCGACAACGTATAAAAATAATAATTTAAATTATGACAAATTTAAATAATAACAAATACTTAGCAAAAAATTTAATTCAAAATTTTAAATAGCTCTCCATTCCATACGTTGACTGCAACATGGTCGCCATAGCCAGTCAACACGATGGGTCATGCGGCCCACCTAGAAATCCCTCAGCATCATCAACAGCTTCTTCAGCATGTGCATGTAAGTCTTCAGTCATGTCAGGAGCATCCTCTTCGAAGGGTCGGCAAGTGTACCGATCCGCACAAATAGTATATAAAACGGTAAGACTGAGTATCGTATCCACAGGAAATTTGTTTCACCTAGACTATGTATATTCAGTATGTAAACACCTTTTAACTTTGAAATGAAGTAAATATTGACTGGTGAAATAAATTTTCTGCAATATTAAACTACTTAGACTAAAGTAAAATACTCAAAGACATAAAATGTGACAAATATCAAGATAAAAGTGTTGGGGAGTTTCCTACTGAATTTCTCTTGTCGTATAAAAGGGTTTTTCTCTATTTAACGTTATCCTAGTGTTCTTACAACAAGAAAATACTCAAACCATGATTCCTCACATGAATGAGCCTAACTCTCTTAGATTTTGTTCTTGATTCCTCAACAAACTCGTTCTAAAAGAGTTGCACTAAGCATGCAATGTAAAATATACTAGATTACTGCATTTTATTCCTAGACACACAGATTTCTAGCTTGCTCTATCAAGTTCTAAGGTTTTAAAGAATTTTCCAACACTAAAAAGCCTAACTAAACACAGAAATGGGTGATCAAGCCACATGCATGTAAAATAAATGTAGATAGGAGCAAAGAACACCAAAAAAGAACATTAAATAGATAGTTAGAACATTACATCAAGAGATTCAGTAGTTTACTCCCCAACAAAGAAGTTCTAGCCTTCCATTACAAGCAAAGCTTCAAAATCACAAGGAAAGAAAATATTTTTGGTGAAAGAAAATGGAAAAAGATGAAGGAGAATGTCTTCTCCAGCCTCTCAGCCCTTCTTCTCTCTATTTTTCACGTGGTAGATAGCTTGCTAGACTGTGGTTGAGGTGGGTGACCTAGAATGTGGTTGTGGTGATGCCCTTTTGGTTTTCCGTCAATCTCAATGTTTTAAAGGCTCTTGGACTTCTCAGCACACGAAGGCTCGCTCAGCGAGCATGTCTCGCTAAGCGAGAGTAAGTGAAAATCCGCTAAGCGAGCTTGGGCGCGCTAAGCGCGAGAAGAGACAATGTCCTCGCTGGGCGGGCTGGCTGCGCGCTGAGCGTGTAGATCTCTGACTTATCCTTTTCTAGGGTTTCCCATCCGCTAAGTGAGCTGGTTGCCTCGCTAAGTGAATGAAGCTCGCTTAGTCAATCTGCCTCGCTAAGCGAGTTCATCAGCAGCTTTTTGCACCTTCTCTTCTTTGGCCTACAAACTGAGTTGAATTCAACATTAGGTCACAAGAAATGGAGTTTTTACTCTACAAAATCACACAAGAAAGAAAATATATACAATTTCCACAAAAAGAACCATAAATTGGAGGCACATTGTTATTTTCTTGCAAACTTTCAATTCAATAATAACTCATGAATAACATCTAACACATCCTTAGCAATAGGGGCAGTTTCTCGTTGCCTACGTACGGATGTTGTAGGTCTTTGCCGCTGGGGAACATCATCTGAATGATGATGATCCTCTCTTCCCAGGGCTCTACCTATAATCCTGCTTAAGGCACGACCTAACTCTCTAGTTCTAACCATAATCTGCAAATTGACACACATGCATTTTTTGGTTGAATTCAATATTTACTATTAAAATAAACATAAACAACTACAAAATTTATAACTACATATAATATATGACTATTTTTCATTGAATAATATACGACTATTTTTCATTGAAATAAAATAACACCATTTATAATTATTTCATAACACCATATATGACTACATAATTAAAACACAAAATTCATAAATAAAATAACAACTACATAATTAAATAATATATGACTATTTTTCATTGAAATAAAATAAACATAAACAACTACAAAATTCATATATTTACTATTAAAATTTATAACTATTTGATAACACCATGCAATCATACATATTATTTTTGAAAACATAAACAATACATATTTTTAAAACAAAACTAACAAATAAACTACCTATATAAAAACATTTTTCAAAACATAAATACCTATTTTTAATTTTTTTTATTTGAATTAAAAAAGGTCATACGGATCAAGTTGATCCGTATGCGTTATACGAATCATATAACAGTTACGGATCATGTTGATCCGTACAAACGCACAAAAGGAAAAATGAAAACGCAACCATTAACGGAAACACGAAGCTTACCTCGATGGTGGAATAGTAAAACGGAGCTGCAGGTCCTCAATGCCGACAACGAACCACCCAATGTGCGGCAAACGAACCTCTAAGGAAAGGAAATGGCGCTAGGAGGAGAAGAAGCTCGAACGGCAGTGCAAAAACAACCAAACGGCACAGGGAAGAGGGAGGTACGAAATGCGTGAACAGTGCTAGGTATACAGGTTTTAAATTTTAAGTGAAGGACATTTTCGCCCATTCACTTAAAATATTGGGTGCACCAGCAATAATGCTGGATGCACCTAGCAACATCCAACAGAAAAGGAGCAATTTGATCCCTAAAACTTGACCCTCTTTTATTACAGAAAGGATGATCTAGAATATCGAAAGGTAGTGTTAATATTACAGCAAGTAAAACGACAAAAAGAAAAACAGTCTGAAAAGTAAATCTAACAACTAAAACTTAGATAAAGCTTCCTGCACCCTATAAAAATCAAGCAACACTCCCTTTTACATTTCAGTTGGACTTTCTGAAATATAAATGGGGTGTTACTTGATTTTATAGGTGTATATTGGCAGAAACACCCCTAAAACTCTTACATTTTGAAAGCCTTTTCCAAATTGGCCCATGGCCTGTCACTCATTCCTTTTGGTCCACTAAATATGATCCGTTATTGCAAATGATGTGTTGAGTTGTAGGCCCAATAAAATTAACTCATCAAGAACGAAATAGCTACATCCATATATTGTTCATATATTGAAGAGTAACATTGATCAACATTTTTAAAACGAATTTATCAATTTGAGTAGTGGATAGGTTTAATTGACGTGTTGTAATTAAAAGTTTAAGTAAAGTTAGGAACAACTCAAGCTCGACTTCACTCAATAAGAATTGATTTGACTTAAAATTTGATTTGAATTTAATACGACTTTTTTTTTAAACTCGAACTCTATTTAATTCAAGTTTACGAACCACTCAGTTCACTAGCTCAATTCTATTTAAATTATAATTATTTTTATTTATTTATTTCATTTAAAATAATAAAAAATATGAAACTAATTTAAAATTTAATTTAATAATATAAAATATATTATTCAATATATATTGAGTCAAACTATACATAACTCAAATAAGTTCAACTCACTTATAATACAAAGCTCAGTTTTTAACATGAATTATGAATGTATAAATAATTTTGATTTATACGAAAGGGATATCAAATAATTTTGTATTAATGTAAATTTTTATATATATGAAATGAACTTTGAATCTATATATAGGTTTTGAGAAAATGTTATTCAATTGAAAGTTATTAAATGGCATAATAATAGGTAAAAATTATACAGGATACTTTGATCTCACCCTTAACAAAAAAAATACTAACGAGTGAATTCTTCACTTTAAATACCCTAAAATAACGTGATCTATTCATGCTTGCCTAAGCTACAGTACATATAATCTATAAAAGATGATAAGTTTCACCATGAAAAGATTTTTTTTTCCATCAAGAATAAGACCGAAGCTTAAATGATTGGCACAGAGCAGGTGAAAAGAAAATGTGAAACAGAATGCACAATATTTGGACAATATGCATTCACAGATCACATTTCACAAAAGAGAAATAAAGACAGCCCATGATAAAAACTCATGCTCATTTCAATGTCGTGGAGCTATTGAAAGCTCCACAAAAGTTCCACGTTTCCTTGGCATATTGTGAAAAGTGTGGTAACCAATATGACTCGTATGTGCTCTATCAAGGCACAAGGATAGCCTAACAAATTGACATATTCTCTTTTTGAGGAATAGACAAAAGAGTCAAGAGAACAGTGCCCATAACTCTCTTTCTTTGTTAAGATCAAATCATCAGAGTGGGAGAGACAGTCTGATACTACATAAGACAAATTCATCAAATGGCTTCCACTTGATCACAAAAAAAATCCCAAGAAAAAGAGTGCACATGAAACCATGATATGAAATCAGAGACACGTGTTCATTCCTGCTTACTTGTGATGCCACCCTATCATTTTCCTTGCTCAAAAGGGCATTATCTATCTCACCACAGAATGTTTGTTTGAAAAGTCATCTCCTAAACAGTTAATATACAATAATTCTCCTCTAAACTATTCAATCAACTTAATCAGAAGGAAATTGTGTCGCTTAATCTCTCATCTCTTTTTTGACACTCCTATGGAGTACTCGTAAGTGAAGTAAAAGAAAAAAAAAAAAAAAGAAGAAAAAGAAACTAATGCTTGCATCCCTCGAGTTTAACATAATTATACACCATAACATAATACAATGCATCTTTCCCTTAATGTACACATTTTCTATTCTTTTATATTATCGTATGAAATAAGGAGTTCAAAAGGAGGGGGTGAATATCATGCATAACTAAATCTTAAGACATGTTTTTTTTTTATTAATTTAGAATATCCCCTAACTAAAACTAGAGAGACTTGATAATTCATTTTCCTTAAAGTATTGAAATTTATTTTAGGTGTTAGTTTTTTTTTCAATAGATGTTTTTACATATACATAGACTTGATAATCAAACCTTTAATCACAATTATCACATACTTAAATACCATCATTATCCGTCAAATATCACACTGTGCTATCTTAAGATATTGTTTGTGTACAGAAAAAAGAAAGAAAAAACAAAAGAAATTAATAATATTGAAATACAGCAAAAACCCATTTCAAGCTCTAATTAGCAAATCCACTTTGCATCATGGATCGAAATTCTTCAAAATCCACAAACCCATCTCCATTCTTATCAACCCCTTTTATCATACGCTTGCACTCTCTAAGACTACAATTATCACACCCTAGATTGATCAGAACTCTCTGCAGTTCCTTGGCTGAAATCAGGCCATTCTTGTCAGTGTCAAAGATAAGAAAAGCATCCATGAGGTAACCACCATCATGCTCCATGCCACTTCCAAATTTCTCTTCTTTTTCTTCTTCCATACCATTCATGACAATCATGAACTCATCCAAGTCCACAAACCCATCTCTATTGAAGTCCAACACTTTCACCATGCCTTCAGCTTCCTTGACAGCAGTGCACTTGTTGTATCCAAGGCTTGAGAGCAATTCACTGAGCTCATTGATTGAGATCTTCCCATCCCCATTAGTGTCAATAAGCTTGAAAACTTGATGAAACTGAGTGGAGAGCTTCATGTGAAGGAAAGAAGAGGTTGACAGGTCAGAACTTGAAGAGAATAATTTTATGTTGGATTGTCTTCTCTTGCAGCATGCACCCATCATCTCCTTGATTCTTGGTTTGTTGAGGAAGAATTTGGTCTTCCTATGAAGAAAGGTGAAGCAAGTAGCGAAAGGTTCCAACATAATTAAGGGAGATTGAGAATAAGAACTTTGTTGAGCACGCATGTAGCTTTATCTATGACATACCATTTACCAAGAGGTCTCAATTGAGAAAAGTGTCTGAGTTGTTATAAATTCTCTGGTACCTTGATTTATACAGATAAAAAAAAATCTATGCCATGCACTTTTGTCACCTTGTAAATTGTAATAATTCTCCAAGTTTTGTTCCGATGTGATCTCAACTCTCGAGGCACTTTGCAAATGGGTGAACCCTTTCTGAGGCAAAACCCTGGCTCTTCGTATTATTCTCTTCTCTTTCTTCTTTGTGTCAGCTGATTATGAAATTCAGTTGGTTAAATCATACACAAACAAATAGATAAGGATGTATTTGAAGAGACTGATTCATTTTGGATTTGATTAAGGTCTTAATTGGTGGCTGGTGTAGAAAAGTCATAAAATATCTCCTATACTATGTGCTACCAATTAACTTTCGCTTTCACAGGCCTACAATTATTGTTATCTATATCTTGTGATCTCCGCAGGACTGCATCGATGAAATTGACAAGGCAATTCTCTTTGGTGACTGTGTATTTGGATTTTGTGTGAACAAAAGACAATCCTCCTTTCTGAGGAACTCGTGTTCCATTACCAATCCTTGTAAAGGCCTTTTTATATAATATCCTACCTTGTAACAAGATTGGATAGCATGACACATTAATAATTTTATACTAGCATTTACTTCACGTATTGGACACTTAACTACGTCAAATTTTAATTTCTTTAATTACTTTTTTATCCCTGTAGTTGTAATTAACTTGTACATAAAATTAATTTTAAATTAGTTTAACTTATGGAAGAAACTTATTTCATATTTCCTTATTTTCTACTCCTATAAAGTTTATCCAAACATAAACTAGTAGACCCTAAGTAAGACTAACCCTTTACAACCAGAAAAATAAATACCACAGAACAAGAAAATCCCGATAGACTAATCTTTACAGGACATAATGCTGCAAAACTAATTCTTTTAAAAAGAAAATTGAGTAATAGATAAAAATACAACATTGAGCCTCATGGTTATACATATCAATTCTGACCGGAAAAGCTAGCTTCTAAAATACAAAACTTAGGAAGGTGTAGCTATAAGACAAAATCACTACCAACTTTTCATACACTCCGTCATAGTATATTATTGACAAGTAATCCAAGGCAAAGGAGAGAGGAGAAAATTATGAACAAAAAGATTTAAGCAAAAAAAAAAAAAAAAAAAAAAAAATCCTACATCTCAAAATGCAGGGTTAATCTTTTACCCAAATTATCAACATGACTGTAGCAAAACAGGACCAACTGATAAACTAAGCATATCGCTGAGAGCAACCTGGAGATCCTTTGACCCATGTTCACAACGTACCAAGCTGGAGATGAGAGGGAAGAAATGAGACAGGTTCTTCTCAAAAGAAGTATCTCCCAAACTACAAATAGCCTGAATAGTAGCCACAATGAGAGGCGATCGTGCTGCCAATTCTCTCCTCTTCCCAGTGCCTAAGGGAATTGACCAATGTTGCTGTCTACCATGAGAAGATTCAGATTTTTGTCCAAAACCTGCAACTTCAATATAAAACTCCAAAACCTCCTGACAAAGCCGAATGAGATGCAATTCAACCTCATCCGCCTCGTAACTAGGAGGCTTGTCAATGACAAGGTTTTGTAAAAATGTAAGGCAGGTCTGGTACGATTCATTCTCAAGGCGTAACAGTGGAGGGTCTTGCATTTGGGTCACAGAACCAAATTCTTGAAGCTTTGATCGTAATATAGTATTGCCGTTAATCTGGTGCGCGTGTACTGCTACATCGTGCAAAGCATCAAACAGGACTAGCGTGGCTTTTGCTGAAAGGTGAGTTCGATACATGTTATAGATCTCCATCACCGCCTGCAAATTTCAGGAAGAGAGTTTAACATCACTTTTCAACATCACGTGCACCTATTTTGACTGGGAAGCATAAGAGTGAACACCAATGCAAGAATACACGTTGAAATGAGGTGCTGAATAGGAAAAGCACGTCTGCTCCCATCAAGGGCATATTTTTACTATTATCCACCATTTGAGTAGTGCTAAAATAATAAGAATCTAACATAACAATAATAATAAAGGATCTTAATCAAGCAGAGTGTTTAACTTTCCGAATAAACTAAATGCCACAGGCGACAGGCCACAGCTACATTTCTGGGTTCCTTCATAATTTCTTTCTATAGGACATTCTAACATATTTTGGAGGAACAGAATATAAAATTACCTGAATCAATAAAAGCTGAACAGCAGCTCGGCATTTTGCATCAGTTAAATGAGCATAAAGACGACGAATCCTCATGGTTTCTAAATTATCTGGGGAGCCAGACTCGGCAGGATCTCTATCATCTTCAGCTGTTGAAGCATGCTCGTAATTTCTAGTGAAGTTCTCACTTTCAACAAACAAAAATTTAGGAAGTGTTGCATTTGCTGCTTCTTTTACTGAGAAAACCACTTCCAACCACTTTTCATCAGAAAACAGCTCCCCAGCATTACTCATCAAACGAATAAAGGCAGCAATACCAATGCCAGCAAGGCTTTGATGAGGACGCTTTATAAAGCTAACCAGGAGCATCAGCACCTTTCTTAAAAGTGGATTGACAGTGTCATAAAAGTTAACAAAAAGATCTACAACCAACTGGAGAGCCAATGTGCATGTCTCGTAAAGCCAAGCATCTTGATCAAGCTCACCATCAGCCTCTACTTCATTGACCGGTGAACTACTCCCTGAAGGATCAATAGAATGTCGAACATAATCGAATATAGGAAATAGGATAGACTCAAATACTCTTTCCCATAAAGGTAGTGAAAAGAGATGCCCATGGTTACGTAAGGTTTCAAACAGGACTTCCAACGCACTCTTCCTAATCTCAGGTCTTGGGTCGAAGCTAAGCTCAGATAAACCTGCAGAAAGTTGACAAATAAGTACATGTACATTTGCAACACACTAAGCTTCTTAAGACATGGAGCAAGATGGTAGCAAAAGAAACACTAATCATTTGAAAAAGTTAAGAAACATAAATTCACAACTTTTTCCTGAATATTCAATATTCATGTCTAGATAAAGTTTATATAATCTCTTCACCTGCCAATAAAGGAAACCAGAAATAGAGATGATCATCCTTGTCAGTCACCTCTCCATTATCTTTTTTCCCCTCCTTTCTTGTTTGAGGTGAAGATGAAGAAATCTTTCCAGTAACTTCCTTATCCTTATTTCTTGATGATGAGCCAAGGTCTCCTGCAGCTAGTTTTGTAGCACAGAACCGAAGAAAAGCAATGGCATTTAGGCTAATCTCTTTATTGAATCTACTATTGGTGAATGCAATTAGGCAATTCACACAGTCTGTGAAGGTTGTGGTTTCAGTCTCAGTGATGTATGGAAAGTAATCTCGAATAATCTTCTCCATAATTTCAAAAGCCAAGAGTACAATGTTTTTGTGGTCATCATAAGCTGCTGCTGTGAATACCTGAAATCAGGTCTATGAGCAATAAGTAGAGGAGGAGAAAAAAATCCACAAACATTAGCATTAATTGAAGCTCTCTATAGACAATAGGAGTTTATCAGCTCTACCATGAACATACTCTTCCATCCTGATTTGACATTGTTGACACGAGACAGAACCATTTGAGAGACACATCTGATAATTAGTTCTCTAATTTCAACAGCACTACTCTTTCGCATAACAATAACAAAAGGCTTCATAAATTCATTTTGAAAATTATAATTGGCCAGCTCTTCCCGCTCCAGAAATTTCATTGACAACTGACGCAAGGAATCCATTGCAAAAATTGCAATTGAAAGGTTTGCCAAACAGCCAATAGTTACAAAGAAATCAGAGAGAACATGCCAGATGCTTGACCACACAAGCCTGATGCGGTTCATATTATAGTGCCTGTTACATAATAATCGTGTCAGACAATAGGTAGCAGCATATAAACATCAATCAATGATGCAACATAATCATATGCTTGATGCTCTGCCCAAACATTTGTTTTACAAATGAATTACACTTCCCCACCTTGATCCTTGGGCACACTTGTAATGTTCTTCTCTTCAATAAAATTAAGCACTTTATCCCTTGTCTTACCATTTGAACCAAAACTGGGGAGTTAAAAGAAACAGGTGACCTCTTCACATGCCAACATCATGATATTTTACCGGAGTTGAACAGAAAAAAGAGTTCAATTCAACAATTTCCTCAGACTACAAAGAAGTGAGCACGAGAGTTGGGAATTTAGAAAGGGCAAGGGCAATCAACCAAAAAGGAGAAAAACAGTGTGTCAAAATGTTCAATTTATAAACAAGGTAAATATTGTCAAGTGCTATTAAGTGTGTGTCTTTTGTAATAATCCCCAACCAATGAACCCCAAGAACCATGAGGAAAAAGAAAAAGTCAGAGGGAAGGCAAAAAGAGGTAGCTTGTTTGAAGTAGTAGGTGAGTAATACATACGCAATCTCAACCATCTTTGTAAGGCTGAAAACACGTGGATCAGATGGAGACCTCAATTCCTCCATGGAGACCTTGCATAGAGCCTTAACAAAATCTATTATGGCCTCACTGTTCAACTTCTGACTCCGAGTGAATATGCGATTCATTTCAGAGCTTCCAACTTGTTCCAACATATTTAAATTAGAGACTAGATTGTTCACCTGCTCTGATGTGACACCAGAACCATTACTGCCAATTCCAGCACTATCATATGAACCCCGCATCAAAGTAGCAGCTGCATACTGCATCCTCCCAGGTCCCTTCTTCAAAACCGGAAGAATGGTTGATTTTGCTGGCTTTGTTTTTTCTAAATCATTCTGAGGAAAGGAAAAGAATGTGGCATCTGGTGGAGCCCCCTCCCCAAGAAGATGTAGATGCTCAAACCGGGAAACACAAGTCAAGATACGTTCCCAAGCTTCTTGTAAGTAATTTCCATCCTCATCAGCAATAACAACTATTGCCTAGTAATAAACAGATGACACGTTCAGTCATATAATATAATCAACAAAAACTGAATATTGAGTTCAGGTACCAGGAACACATTACCCAATACTTAAAATAGATCCAACAAATAATTACTATCATATGCCTTCAGATATTGTTCCAAGAATCATTTTCAGCAAATGTAGCAAAACTCCACAAAAACACGACATTAATTTTGTAATTATCATATTTGTAGAAGAAGGGAAGTCCAAACTAATTTTGTTTATATTTGTATGCATGTAGCAATGAAAGCACTTGTAGAGAGTATAGCTTTGGATAGGATAAAAACATCCATTAAAGGAAAAAAGTATATGTGAACTTGAAATGATAAAGCATGCCATGGGAATGCAATAATACACAAAAAATGAAGCATTTTGAAAGGAGGCATTAACACTATGAGTAGGAAGTAACATAACACAGAATAAGAATTGCTAATTGATAATCACTTCAGCTTATATGCTGTTCATAAGCCAGGTAGAAGAGAAGTTAAATTATACTAACCTTAATTGCATCAACATTTTTCTGCTTAATATCTGCTGGTGAATGTAGTGAGGTAAACTTTGCTAATGAAGTCACAAAAGCATCTCTATGAGTCTTCATCGACATTACAGAAGTAACGTGAATAGCATAGCGGAAGCCTTCAAGACACAGGGATATTACAACCTCATCATCACTTTGATCAAGAGGAACACTGAAGGCTGCCAACATCGGTGCCCAACACACCTCAATCATGAATCTCAGGATTACAACATCTGTTGCTGCATAATAGATTGACCTGCAAATGGCAAGCAAATGAATATCAAGAAAATAAAAAATCTAGGAACTATTTTTCTTTATTTTTTAACAAATCACTTAAAAACTGCAAACGGACATGGATATTAAAGAAATCTAGGAACTATTTTTCTATAATTGGCATTAAAATATTAAAGAAAAAGAAAGGGGGGGGGGGACTAGTGTGAAATTTTTAGATCAGCACACATCACACTTCAAACGGGACATGGATCATGTACAAAGCAGATAAATAATAGTAGATATGGTAGGATCTATAAACAGGATGAAGTCAACAGAAGATTCTTCTTGCCAAAAACAACATCAGGTAAAATGTTTTGCTCAACCTGAGAAAAGAATTTGGAAAGGAAATTATCACTTCTAGAGAATGGAAAAAATACATACTCCGTTTTGCGAGCTTTTTCTTTGAACTGTTCTTGCATATGACGGATAAGATCATCACTGGTCTCCATATTCTCTTCCCCACGTTTACGGATCACAATATTCAATATACTATCCAAGCCTAAAAGTCTATTAGGGTTCACAGTCTGTTTTTGTTGAGGAGCCGCATCATTTTCTTTCATTTTGATCTCATTTCTAGATATTCTCTCAAACAAGGACCTCAAGTATTCCTCTGGCAAATCTTTTCCATCATCAATGCCACGATTGTTTCTTATGAAATCATCAGCAGACATCTGCATAACTCAACAACCAAAAAGAAAATAAGCCATCATGTCTGACATAATTATTTGTACATCAATTTACAGAACTATAGGATTGTGAGCACACCTTATTCTTCACCATAGGATTGTGAGCATCTGTATTGAGCATTATAACAGAATAGGCAAGGACATATGCTGTGTCAGCACTAGAAAAGGCCTTTGGATTACATTTGCAATAACGTTCAGCAAACTTTTCCATGATCCTATCAATTTTCTGCGCCTCACCAGGCAGTCTGAATCCTTGAAGAAAGACCCTGATTGCCTCATCAAACTCCATCCCTTGAAAGTTAAAAGAATCCACATAGGCATGCATTACCTTCAAGGATAACTCTTCCCTTTCTCCCAGATAATCACCAATCAAAGTCTTGTTCAACCCAGATGCATCTTTAAGAAAAGCAGCTATTTCCTCTGGTGAATCACCCACCTTGTTGGCATTGATGAGAAACTCAATTCCTTTCTTAGGCTTCCTATTAAAAAGTGATATACCTTCCTGCCATACACTAGCATTAGATTCATTGGTAAAAAGCTAGAGCAAAGATATACTTTATTCTCAAAACCTTGTTCATTTGTTTACCTGGAGTTCCAGTTTATAAGCCCGGCGTTGCTCAATAGTTGAAACATCAGATGCATCATTGGAGACTTCCAATTGGGAGTCAGATCCATCAACAGGGTCTTCTCCATTCCCATTTACCATGGTAAAACCTCCACTTTCAGGGCTATTATCTGTTGCTTCAACTTTCTTAGCTGAATGAGGCTCAGCAATGCGCAATTGTTTGTTCATCCAGTCTCCCATTGATTTTAGAACGGAAACCAAGCTTTTCATGGCCTCAAGTTTTAGTGTTGCTTCTTGAGGTGGCAAAAGTGTGGTCGTTACACCAGGAGGGACACCTTGAGCAGTTTTAAGAAGTCCATTGACCATCCTAGGAGGAATATAACAATTAGAAATAACTATAAAGAGTATATTAAGTGACGATCAAGATAACCTCAGCCACACTAGCATGAATGGTGTATGAAAAACACTCCAACAAAATGAAGATGCTATTAAACTTGAGATCCATATTCTAAACATGAAATTGCACATATTATTTATACAGTAAATCAAATAAAATATCTATAAACAATTAAATAAAATAATAGCACACCTCTCAAATATATTTGATGAATTGACATCACAGTCATAGTTGATAAATATGTCAACCAATATCTGTGAATCAACACAAAGCTTATCCAGAAATCGAAGCACTATAATCTTCTGCTGAAAATTAGGTTGAGAAACATTCTCTAGGACCCTGAGAACAATCATAGGGAAAAAAACTCCAATTTCTGCCTTCAATCCAGCTCTAAATCTTGACACCAGACTGATGAAAATGGAGCATGACAGCTGAAACACAATCAAAAGAGTT
This sequence comes from Glycine max, assembly GCF_000004515.6. Classification (NCBI taxonomy): domain Eukaryota; kingdom Viridiplantae; phylum Streptophyta; class Magnoliopsida; order Fabales; family Fabaceae; genus Glycine; species Glycine max. The sequence continues at coordinate 2,390,621 of NC_016090.4, forward strand.
GAAGCACTGTTCTTCAACAAGGATAAACATAAGTACTGCTTGATGGCGCCTAAAAACCTGCTCATCCACAACCAAATTTAACCATCAGGACTATTTTTGTCATCTGGAAAAATTATGAAGTAAAAAAAAAATATAGTGTCAAGTGGTGTATAGAACAAAGAAAATGTTAATTTGCATTAATGATGAGGGACAAAAGGTCATATGTTAAATTCAAGAGATAAACACAAAATAAATAAATAAAATTAAAGTAATAGTCCATACAAAAAAAATATAATAGCAGAAGATGAGGCACATTCAATTCATAAACAGCGGGTTAACATAATTTAATCAATTTACTCTTCTTGCTCCTGCTGAATCAGTTATGGAGGACAGAAGCCAGAAGGGGTATTCAAACTTGTGACTGGCACAACTAAAAATGTTAAACTAAATTATTAAAAATAATACAAGATCAAAATTAATATTTTGTGCATCCAATTATTTATTTAATTTTAGAGGTAGCTTCAAATAGGAATACCTTGCTAAGGCATAGGACTTTCATGACCATGTTAGCCTAGGAATAATTCTTAAGATGCCAGAAATTCAAAAAATAAGTCATGCATAGCATAATTTATTGTGAAGGGAAACAAAGTTGTGTAACTTTGTTGTTATAATTTGCAAGAAACTGTTAGGTACAGAAGAAACAAAAATAACCAGAAGCTAGTATGCAGAGTAGGTATTTCAAGTGGATCCTAAATTTCTAATAGAAAATGCTCTTCCTACTTTATATGTTAAATAACCACAAATACCCAGGAAAGACAAACAAATCATGATTAACAGATATATTAACTGCTTATCTACAGTAGATGGGAGCGGGGGGGATTACATTGTCAGTGACAGTGCATGCTAATTGCATCTACCTTAAAGTTCTGAAAATTCCAGATTGCAGGTTCCCAAAGGCACAATGGGCAGGGAAAGGAACAACAAAATAAAAACAATTTCATCTATATCCAGGAATAGCATAAAATTGATAAGTCAAGATTAGAACAAGCTTTTACTACAAGAATGACATTGGTATTCACTCCCATCAAGATTGAAAAACTCCAAGAGTGAATACTGGAAGGAATTCTTCTTTAATCCTAATATAATGGAAAAAGAAAGCCAAAAATTGAACAAATATTTTCAACATGGAAAAGGGACCTTGAGTATTGTAGTTGCATTGGGATTCAGGTATCAGATTATAACCTCTAAAGTAAGGAGGGGAAGATGCAGAAAAGATCAAGATGTCAACAGCATCAAAGAGCACACTGCACATACAACGACCAAATTATTTTAAATTTTAAAATGGGCAATGGCCACTGCCCTTATAATGACTATATCAATCAGCTTTATTTTATAAGTTGGGTATCCACCAAACATAATATTTTTCAGACCTAAATTAGCTCTCAGAGGTGATGTTCCAGTCTAGTAGAAACCATATAATATCCTGCTCAAAGGAATTGCTGAGACTAGACTGGTTGTAAAGATAAAAATATTCTAGGACTTGTGATGCTAATCTAACAATCCCCAACAAGAAATTCCCAGACACATCATTATGACATTGACATGTTTCTCTTTAGATTATCTAATAGATAACTTTATGTGTGTGTGCGTAATTCAATTTATTATTATTTCTGCATCTGTTAACACCAACATAGTTAAATTCATTCTTACTCTGGCAAAAATGGTTTTTATAGGAAGATTTACTTTACAAAATCTGCCACTAGATGGAAAGTAACTTCCAGCATATCAAGCCTGAAATGTTTTACATTGATCCAAGATTTCTTTTTACTCTGTCACCTTGTATTAATATTAAGGCATAAACTGATTCCAAAGAAAGTGACATATTCATGATGCCTAGGTATATCTCAATGATCAGATTGGCTAAAATCATTATCTACAAGGACAGGATGTAACATGTAAGTAAGCTAATTCTTACATCAGAACTGCTTAATAGTATGAATTGATTATGTATGAAATACGTACACAAAATCACTACCGCATGTATCTTGATATACCTTACTTAAATCTACTTTGGGTGAGTATAAGTATTGTTATAGTGCATGTTTGGAAAGCCGGTGAGCAGCCTCCAAAATTACGTTCATGTGTAAAACTAAACATGTTTAACTTAGAAACTAACATCTTCTTGTCATCTAACAGCAAAACTAAAATAACACAAATCTTCTCCCTAACTGGCAACAATACTAAAGTGTAAACTTCAACCTAAAGAGGAAGATAAGTAAAAATGTGATACCTCACACTAGTCCTGAACACAGCACCAGCATTCTCCAGCAAAATCTTCAGTAACTCCAGAGCCACAATCTTCCCCTTCATCAGCTGCGGGTCCCCCAAGGCTTCCTTCGGCGGCGTCTTCATTGAAAGCTTACAGAGCGCCCTAAACACCAAGAAAGCATCCCTCCTCAACTTGTTCCCAATCTGAACCTCGAAATCATCGTCCCTCTCCACCACTTCCCCATCCACAAGCTCCCCCTTCCTTCCTTCCAACGCCGTCTTATACATACTAATCTCCCAATACTTCGCATCCAACATGTCCTTATCAGTGGAATCCAACAAATCAGTAGGGTTCGTAGTCTCAACCGTGGTAGTCTCAAACGCACCGTCGTGTCCACCTAATAAACTAACCTTCCCACTCGGCGTCGTAGGGTTCAAAACGCCGTCAATGTCCTGCATTATCTTCGTTATGAAACCCTGCACGTACTGCGTCATCGAAATGTCCACGTCGGATTTCTCCACTGGCTCCATCAATTCCGCCACCACAATTGGCTGAATCGGAACGGTGGAGGAATCGGCTTCCATTCTCCGGAACACGATCACCAAAATCTGAATCAACGACGCCTTCGCCGTTGTTTGATTCACAATGTTTTTGCTGACCAAATATATGTCGTAGCACGTTCGCACTATTAGGAGCAACGAATCGCCGTGGATTCGCAGAGAAATCGACGTCACAGCGGAGAGTAAGGTTTTGAGGACGAGCAATTCCATCGCATCGTCGCCGAAATCGTGGCATTTGCAAACCGATTCGATTAGGCTGGAGAGGAGCTTGGCCTCCGGCGCCGCGGCGCCGGAGGCCGGGTCCGCCTCGCCGCGGAGGTAGCCGTGCGCGATGAGCTTCTGGATGGCGTCGACGGCGGGATCGGCGATCTTGAGGACGCCGGAGACGGCGGCATTGATGAGCGGCGCGAGGATGGACTCCGACTCCGCGAGCGAGAATTCCACCGGACCGCCATCCTGGAGCGGGCCGGGGACGGCGGTTTCCGGTTCGGTATCCGAAGGAGATCCCGGCGGCGGCGGCGCTTGCTGGTGGCTGAGGCTCTCGATCACCGATTTGCACTCGTGCGCGAGCTTCGCGTGCTTCCGCCACGACGCGTTCTTGACGATCTTCTCGAGCGCGGGAACCACGACCTGACTCAGCCGGGAATCGGCTTCCGAAGAAGCCATTCCCGAGTTCGGAGCGAGTTGCGACTCGGCGACGCCACGGAGAGTGAGATCTTCGGGGGGAAATTAAATGCAGCCGCGTCTACGCTAGTATCGTGGTGCCATGTGCTGCGAGAGCGTGTTGACTCGGTGAATGTTTCGCTGAGTTGAGAAAGGGAAGAGAACGAGTTAGTGAGCAAGGTTTTGAGACCGAGAAGGATCTGAATTGCAGAGAAGGTTGCTGGAGTTTTGAGTTTTCTGAGATCGCGTTTTCGGGTTTTGGCACGTTGCTCTCACTTTGAACGTGAATTGACGCAAGAGCCCCTGCATTAGTTGTGCAGTCACAACGTTGCTGGATGTAATAACGTAGGGTAGTTACGGGTTTTTAAAGTGTTGCCGATCGCCGGAGAAGTGGACAAGCTTTTTAATTATTGTTCTTCTTTTCTTTTTTTCATAAGGATAATATTTTATATTAGACTTTCATATTCATTACTTAAAAAAAAATCATTACACTCTCTGTCTAAAAAGATTTATTATTATCAATCAATTGAAAATATAATTTTTAAGAACATGATTATAAAAAGTAATTAATTTTTCTCTAGAAAAATTAAAATAATAATTATTTTGAGAAATTTTTTTTCTTACATTATAATTATTACATACGAAGGAAGTAATAAATTTATTGGTTAATGGTATTTTAATTTCTAATGTATTTTTAATAGGATTTTCAATATTTAATTATTAATTATTTAATTGACATTGATTAATATCTAAATAAGTTATTTTGACAGTTGTATTTATTTTGTGGGGTACAGATTAAACATGAAAGTTTTGGTTCTTATTGGTGATGATTGTCTCAATCCATTGTGTTAAAACTTGAGGGTCACAACATGGCACTTTTATTTTATTTTGTCATTAAAGCAGACATTTGTGGGCTACTCTATCATTTTTCATAATTATTTCCTTCATGGTACGTAGAGACTGAAGAATATCAATAAAAAAAATGTTTAAGTGGTCCACACCACACTTTGTGGGAATAATCACTATATAGTGTGTAAAAAAAAAACAGTCACTATATAGTCATTAAACTAAAATTGGGTTTATCTATATTGTTTTATGACTTCTGACTATTTGACAGTGGACATTATGGAAGGGTTTGACTTTTAGCCAAAACTAATTTGATACTTTGATCAAACTAAAATTTTGAAAAAGAATATTACTAATATATTTTATAACAAAGTCTTTCAAGATATTATTATTAAATTCAAATCAGTTTTTATGATTAAAAAATTGGATTACCATCAAACACATACATCAATTAATGTCATTTTATTTAATTATTTTAATTTAACTAGTGATTTATAGAAAGATCAACAAACAGAGTCAATCCAGTTTGGGCCTAGAAAACCCAATCTAACCTAAACAGCGGGTAGGAATTTGCAGACACAAATCCATCCAAGTATACTTTCGATTAGTTCAGGTTGCAGGTTAGGCAATTATGGGCCCAAGTGGGCAAAAATATATTTACATGGTACAAATCAAATTTTCAACCTTTTTTTTTAAAAAAAAATATATGCTTTTCAATCCAATTATTCCAGGGGTGTTGCTAGGTGCATCCAGCATTTTTTAAAAATGTTAAAACTGCCCTTGTGCTTTCTTCACATTTGTGATAGGTGTGCGTGAGGGTGGTTCATAAATCGTACGAATCAAGTTGATTCATAAGGTTAATATGGATCAAGTTGATCTGTATGTTGATATTAAGCGCATACGGATCAACTTGATTCATAAAAGACTTACGGATCAAGGATATTTCAGTCTTTTTCTCTTAAGTTCTGGATGCCCCTAGTAACACCCTTATTCCAGCTTCTATACCTTTTTACATAGCTTTGTTTGGCCCATTTCAAATTTTGTTTATCCGAATCCAAATAAGGGATAAAACGGTAAAAACAAATTTAAGTTTAAGCAATATAACTATTGTATAGTTGAAAGAAAAACAAATTCAGAACATTAGAAAATTAAATGCAAATATAATATCATCATGCATTTACTATAACATCAAAGTTAGTAAGTTTTAGTTTTACATAGCCAGATCTAAAAGTGTCCTTATTGGGCTAAAAAGTAAAGACAATACTTTCATAGTTTCAGCACTTTGCAATGAGATATAACAAGCTACAAAGAGTTATTGGAATGTAGAAGCTAAGGACAGCAAGTCTTCCACATCATATGGCTTGAGTTCCATATCCATCAAGACATGCACAATTCCTGCAAGTCCAAAAGTAGCATCCCAGTTCAACAAAACATATGTAAAGGGTATTACCATAAGGAATCTCAATGCTAAATTTAAAATAAATAAAAAAACTAAATAAAGCTTAATTTGAATCTGAAGTTTATTAATCTATTATGTTATCAAATTATGACTTATTATGCTTATAAAATTTTATTTTAATTTTTTATATTGTGATTTATATTATATTTCTTTTTTATATGTTTTTATGCATATATATTACTCCTTTCATTCTATTATAATTGTTAGCTTAGGTTATTTTAAAGTTACACAAACCAAGAAAAATAAATAAATAGATAAAAAAATAACAATTTTATAAAATTAACCTTATTATCATTAATTATTTTTTTATAGTCCATATCATTAATTATAAGAAATATAAGTGGAAACATATAATTAATAATATATATTAAAAACTAAAAATAACAATAATATTTTTTTACATAACGATCATTACAGGATGAAAGGTTTAGGTAAGACTGTAGGATCTTATTATCCCAGTTATAATTTTCAAGTTATGATTTTTAATCTCTCTTTCGATCTCAGGTAGGATCTCGATTTTAACAAATATCATTTATGAACGCATAGCGTGCCGCTAAAAAAACATTGAGTTTTGTTTGCTTTTATTTTAGATGTGTGATGAATGGCTTGACTTGGTCATTGGCTTAAAGAATCTTTGAAAATTCATTAAAGAATTAGACAATTTTTTTCTTTGTTTACTGTAGTGATGAATCGTTAAAAAAAAAAAGAAATAGATTAAAATTATAGTTTTGTTAAAAAAAAATGAAAAAAAAATAAATAAAAACATAATGCACCCTAAATCAAAATGCATTATAGCATTTCTTTTACCAATAAAAACGTCTTATAGCATTTCTCAGAATTTTCTATAAATAAATTAAAAAAAAAGCATTTCTCTGAATTAATATATAATTATATACCTTGGGTGCCGTGAATCATCCAAGCAATCGAGTGCCTTGTACGTAGCATTTCCCTTTAACCTTTTAATTATCACAATTTGTGATTTGAAAATAAATGAATCTCACATACCTGAGATGATAAATTAACTTCCTTTCTCATTTAATCATATTGCAATTTCGCCACGCTCAAATTGGTCAAAATAATTAGTCGAATTCATAAACCAAGTATTAGATCACTAGCATTTAAAACACAATGAATAAAGTAATTAAAGAGGAAAGAGAAAGAAAAAAAAAAGAAAGATATAAAGAACCATTATATTAATTACTTTCTCATATGAAACATTGAAATTTTAATGTCTCTTGAATTCCTAGTATTCCACAAATCAACCGAAGACAAAGATTAGTTGATTGATTAGGTCAAAGATTCATTTGGAAATCGGGTGAGAGTAGGAGGGATTAGAGCATGCAACAACTGGGGCAGATCCATGTCTATGCAAAAGCTCACGAGCCAATGCTTGAAGATCACCACCACTAGCACTAGTAGCCGATGGGCCACTAGGCCCACTACCCACATATTGACGTGACTCTATGGGCCTTGGCTGCACGGCCCATGAAGGACTTTGTGCCATTGGATCAAAAAGTGAAGAGAGGTCATATGTGGCTGGAACTGTAGATGGGAGCTCAGCTATTGAGATCACTGGAGGTGCCATGGTGGTTGCTTGTGGAGAAGAAGGTGGTGGTGGTGGTGGTGGTGGTTGGGGTAACTCTAGGGTTGCAAGGTGGCCTTGTAAGTAGGAGAGTTCTGCTTGTAAACTCACCACCTGTCCAACAAAGAATTGAAGCAAGAAAATTCATGAGCAAGATAAGTAAGAATGCATTGTTAAAAAAGGTATTAAAAACTTCTTTTTTTTTATCTTATGTGCTAGGTGCATAAATTAGAGCATCTATCATGTCATGCCTAATTGTTTCAATGAGTTATTTGTCTAAGATTTGTAATTCCTACAATATCAAATAGCTTTAAGAACTTTAAACAAAAATTTACTCAAATATTAAAGTTATTAAAGTAAGTACTTAACTTGAGTCATATGAAATTTTGGATTTAAAAAATTTGTTTTTCTTTTGCAATAATCAATTAAACAACAATTATTTTTATAAACAACACATTATCAAGTTATCAGCTGCAATAAAAAAATTGTTAAACAATATTATTTAACTTGAAACAACTCATTTAAGCACTCATGTTAATGTTAGAGATATTCTAAACATAAATGGAAAACAACACCTACTTAAATATTTTTAATTACCTAAAAATAAGTATTAAAATAATTTTATATTTTAATATAACAAATTTTTCTTTGAAAAATTTTATTTTTAATTTCTTAACTTGCATATTTCATATGTCTGTTCGAGAAAGACAAATTCATTTGCTTGACTGATGATAATGAGAAAGTTAATTTTTTGCAGTGATAATTAATATATAAAAGAGTTGATATAACAACTTTAAATCCTTGAATCTTTAGTCTTATTTTTGTTCTTATGATACATATATAGAACTAATGAGGTAATTTATATGGGGCGTTTAGGGATTGGTAGAATTATAGTTTAAGAGGCGTTTGCTTAATATGAAGAGAGAAATCCAAGATGAATAATTACTAAAGTTATGTTTAACAAATTATTTTAGTTAATTTTTTTTATTAATTGAAAAATCCATTTGGCTAGCTGTTTGGTAAGTAAGATTGTTTTAGTAATTTCTAGTATTTTTTTTAAACGCTAATTTTTAGTTTTAAATTTTTTATATTTTTTTTTATTTTTATCTTTGATATATTTATTTATTTAATTTGTTATATTTTTTAAATAAATCATAATTTTATTATTTTTTTTTGTCAGTTTATATTTTTTCGTTACTTCAACATTTAATTTTATCAAATATTTTTAATTTAATAAAATAATTTTTCAACTTTCAGTTACTACCTAATTTTTCAACTTTCAACTAATTTTTTAATTTTTAGCTAATTTTTCAATTAATTTTATCAAAGATATACAACGCTATAAAATGGGAAGGTGGATATAATTAAGTAAAACTTAGGGCAGGGGTGTGTTCTCTGCACATTCCCGCGATCATATTTTTAATAGGACCTTGAACAGCAAAAAAAAATGTTGAGTTTGATGAAAGTGAATGAACTTAATAAGAATGACAAGTATGAAAGCGTGACATCAAAACAACTTCTCGAGGTTATAAAACAAGAGTTTAATTTGTAGGAGTTGTCATTTGGGGGAAATAAACAAATTTATATGATTAGATCACTTGAAGGAGAAAAAAAATGTTAGTTTGAAAATGATACAAATCTTCAACATATATTTTGAAAATGACCTTTGTTTAAAAATCAGAATTTCTGACAATGACCCATTATGAGGGCATAGGGATTAGCTAATTAGCATTTGTATAATTAAAAAAAAAATATCTTACTAATATCTAAGATAGGAAGATGAATTGACTATTAGTTAAACAATCACATGGCACTATATAACTATATATAAAAGTTGTACATAGCCATGTGTGTTCATAACAATTCTTTTAAAACTGTTTATGATCTTTTGTCTTATTGGAACTTATATATACTCAAATAATTTTGAACAATAGGTATGTGAATTGTGAACGTATAGGAATGGCAAGGAAAGCTAAGGAGCAAATGCATATATATAATCACCATTGATGTTACCTTATAGCTTATTCATTGTTTCGATCTTCATATAAAGCAATATACAAGGGGGGGAAAACACAAGACCTAAGTTTATTAAGTAATATATAAACTATTAAAAAAGAAAGTCCACAATTTAAGGAAGATTGCTGGCTTGATTTGATGGTGTAGTCTCTTTCCCACAGATCACCTCTAATTTTTTTTTTCAAAAATAAAATAAAAGAAGAAGTGTGGGATTGCACAGTGATTTTTCTTTACTAATGAATCAGTCTCGTTAGGTTTTTTAATATTAAGAAGATAGGGACAGAAAAACGTATCATGGTGATTTTTCTAAGAAGGATAATAATAGGGACAGAGAAACGTACCCGCACCTATGAAATGCTAGCCAAAACCCAAGAAACTAACCGACCAATTCCCCTAAAACCAGCGAAAACGAAGAAGTTAATGGTTGAAGAATTTGAAGCCATGGATTTTTATTAGACTCTATAGTATACCCATTTGTGTGTAACCGCCGACCACATCATTTGTTAATCAATTAAGCGTTGTGGATTTCAGCAAAAAGGCATAGAAATTGCCCCCTATGTAACTATGTTCCATGGCTCCTTGCATACCCTACCTTGTTTCCTCTTTCCCCAAAGGCCCCAACCCCAACTTTTGTTCCTCTTTCAGAGGGCACGATGCACTCCTAGAATGTATGTAAAGGCATGGTTGTTGTAGAATAAATATGTTTAATAGACAGTTAATATGTTATTAAGAGAGAAAGTGAAAAAAAAAATGAAAGATTAATAAGATTTGTGATTTGATAGAAAAAGAAAAATTAAAAAAAAAATAAGAAATGTTAAAGTGTTTAAAATAAAAGATAATTTGTATATCATTAATCTTTATTGAATGAAGATAATGCCCCCTTTAAAAAATTTAGGTTTAATTAAAAAATTATATATACTTCGTATTCATAATTAAAATGAATGGATTTTATATAACCTCCTTGTGTGTGTTGGAAAAAGATTGATTTCAAAAATCAAAATAATCATTTTTTAAGAAAATAAGCTGAATGAAATACTTATTTTCATCATAAACTCTAACTATATAAATGGGTCAGTAATTGAAAAATTAAAATAATAATATAGATTTTTTTACACTTTATTTAATCATGAATTATTATATAAACAAAAATTATTGAATTTATAATAATTATTTTAAAAATTATATATAAGATAATTTCTAAGAGTTTAATTTTTATATATTGTTGTGTAAAACAATTATTCTTACAATCAATAGAAATCATGTTGGTTGACATTCAATATGTTTATATTATAACCAGTTTATGTATAAGAACTCTTTACACTCCCATACTGTATACACTATTATAAACAATTTATGCTATATCAAATTAAGTTAGATAAAAATTATGGAGGTCTAAATTAGACTGGGTGTGCAAATATTATAAATGTTTTAATATTGTGTTCAATATTCTTACCAATCAAAAAATATATATAATTATTATTATTGCTGCTGCTGTAAATAGAATTTTATGGTGGAAGTTTGGGGTAGTTTCCAAAAGATTTTAAACTTGTTGCCGCTGTTGTAAACAGAGAAGTTTTTCACATTTTTTTTATTGGTACCACTGTAGGAGTTACAAAGTGAGTAGCCCCTCGTCAATGCTTGGCTAAAAAACAAAACAAAAGCGGGGGTTACACTAATAAACATATACTATATGTGTTTTCTTTTTTCAGTTAATGGCAAGTACAATGTATATAAGTTAAATTTAATATTTAATATATATAAAAGTAGAAACCCATCCACCATCTACAATCTACGACCTTCTAATTCTAAATACCTAGAAATCATATTCTCAAGTCAAGAAAAGAAGAAAAAGGTGGAGTCTAAAACAGCTGACTACATTCTTAGATTCAGCTGGCTAAAGCTACTATAGCTGGCAAAAGCTTAGGGAGAAGATACTCACACAATATACGACACCCAAAGAAGCAAACAAATAATATTAATTAACAAATATGCAAAGAACACCCTTCATCCTTATCTCTATTGAAGAAACATGTATATGATCATTAACTAGCTATTAATAAATAATAATCGATCAACCCATCAATTAATTTAATGAATTATTATCAATATTACCTGTTGCTGAAGAGCAAAGATATGAGCAACACAACCATACACGGGATCTCTAAGCCTTGCTTGAGCTTCATAGCAAATTGTGACCACCGCATCAAGCCTCTTATACACCGGAATGTTGAGGAGCAACTTGGAAACGTTACTGGCACCAAAAACCTTGTGCACAGCGGCAAAGTGCGTGGCACCTTGCTCCGAATCAAAGTACGGAGCAAAGATGCAACCGGGCACGCACTTTCGCCTCAAAAATTTGCATGCACCACAAGGACTACCACCACCATTGTTACCGCCACTACCACCGGCACCGTTATTGTTTCCACCACTACTGCTTCCACCACTTATGCTACAACTAGAGTTTATACTCATCTTTAAAAGGGTTATACTTCTATAGCGTTTTTTTTTTCTTTGGTTTGTGGTTAGTGTAAGATCATGAGTTTCCAAGGTGTTGAGAGGGAAGTGATTAGGTTAAATCACCATGGAAGAAGGAGAAGGAGGAAAAGAAGAAGAGAAGGAATGAAGGCTGGTGTGTGTGTTTGTATTGTAGGAATTTAGGGTTTGGTGGGTGTTAGTATTTTTAATGATGAATTTAAAAAAGGATATATAGAAGAAGTCTTTAAAGCCACGCGAGGGAGCAAAGGGTTAACCCCCACATATTTAGTTGTTTGCGTGAAGCAAACATGCGATAAGCCCCTCTTACTATTATCCTCAACACAAACTTCTCTTTCCTTTTGTTTTTTCCTTTTTTGCCTTCCTTGATCATCTCGTGAATTTATCCAACAAAACAAAACTCATCTGCTATTCATTCTTTTTTTTCTCTCTCTAAACAACACACACTATAAATATATTTATCATCAATAACAAGTCATTGATCCGAATAACATTGGATTCGATCTTTTTAAACAAAATTTCAAGTTCGAATAATTTGGATAAAAAAAGATGATTGAAAGGAGAGATCTCAATAAAAATAATCAACTAAATTTTTGACCAAGATTAATCATTAATAAAACTAGTGGATATTTCTTACCATTGTATGATTATCAAAAAATTTACTCATGATCATGTGATGCTTGTATGGGAAGGAAGGAAGGTTTTGATGTGGAGTTAAGAAGGGTGATGTAAATGTTGAAAGAGGTTTTTGTTGTTGCAGATCCTAAAAGGAATTGGATAAAATAAGAAAAAGAAAAAGAAAAAAAAAACTGTGAAAACGTGTCGAGGAGAGGGTCTATATTTGCCTCTGCGTGTTTTGAGCTGCGTGGAGGACAAAAGACGCCAACTTATCTATCTCTACTTTCTTTTCTTGCTTACTTGCTTTCTTTCAATCACCAAGGTTGAAAATGACACACCCTTTTGTCTTCCTCTTGGTTACAAAATGCCAAAACGCTTTGGCCTATGACTCTGAAATGAAAGAGTTATGAACACTTGTGGCAAAGAAAATGACGTGAATCCCTCAGGGGTCTCTTAAATTGGGTATTTAAATTTGTGTTTTTTACTATATTGGGTGTCGGTAAGGAAAGGAAAGAGTGGCTTTTGAACAATGTGTGTATGTGTGTGTTTGAGAAGAAACGCACACTAGCTATATTGTATTTATGTGACCTTGCTATACAGCTCAAGTACACTCAGATACTAGAGGCGTTTTGGGTATATGGTAATATAAAATTCAAATTCAGTATGTTTTAATTTGATTAGTTTGCATGGTTTTCAGTTAATTGACATAATTATATTAAGTCAAATAAAATTGAGTTTATTTTTCGTTTCTCATTACCACATGCACACCTTAAATATGAACATTTTTTAATATAAAAATTCAAACCTTGATTTGTCAAGATGTTGTGAGAGATTAGCTCTTACTCAATTCATTGCCGTGATTTTTAGTTGAGTTGGAAATTTTACAAAATAATAATAATTTTTTAGTTTTTAAAATTTAATTTTAGTTTTTAGTTTCATCATAAATTTAATTTGAAATTTTTCCAACCTAACTATTAAGATTAATTCAAGAATTTTTTGTGTAGTAATAATAATGATAACAATAATAATGAAGATATTCATGTTGGTGGTGCCATAATGGAGGTTGACGATCCTGTTGATAACGATGATAATAACGATGATGGTGAGAAGAATAGTATAGTGGTGATAACAAGAAATAAAAAAGACTAGAATATTGTTTTTTTATAATAAAAGCTAATTTTTTGTTTTTTTATTATGAAAATTGTTTTAAAATTGAATAAAAAAATATTTCAACCCCATATTTGTCAAACAAGTTTGGGTTTGAAAGTTGCATGTGAAAATAAAAAATTTGCAACCACCTTAAATAGGGCCAAAATTTGGATATGATTGAATTAATTTTAAAACGTAAAGTAGTATATTTTAAAAAAAATAATTCTGACATGCTCTTCTTTTCTATAAATTTTTAAATTTTATGTTACTATTATTCCGTGATGACTCTTCATTAAAAAAATAAACAACAATTAAAATTATTCTAAATATTATTATTGTAAGCATATTAAAGAAGTTATATAAAATAATTTACATATATATTTAGAAGCAATTAATAATCACACGCACAAAAAAAAATATTAGATGAGAAAGTCAAAATATATAGAAGAAAACAGACAAAAGAAGAGTTTGAATAGAAATGAATTGATCAACTAAATTAATTTATCGTATAATCAAATTTATCATATCAATATCAACCGAATCTCATGATGACTTTTACTCAACGTACTTTCCACTCATTTAACTTATAGTAAACAATTGATATATACGGTAATACGGGTATAATTATGCGTAAGGTTGGCTTTCCATATTTCTTATTCGTAATATTTTACCTAAATTATTCATTCACTATTCTTATTTAATTTTAATTAAGTTAACTCTAATATCTTGTCATTCTTTTTCATTTATTTTTTGATAGATTAATTTAGCTAATTTGTCATTTTTTTAAAAAATTTAAATAAGTTAACCACGATTCAATTTTTTATTCTATTAATAAAAGAAGGTAATTTCATTGTTGAAATTAATGCTCTAAAACAACTTACATTATTATTATTATAAAACTAACATCTATAAAAAGTATTTTAATTATATGAATGACTTGAGTTTGATAGAAGTAATTTTTCCATTGAATAATTAATTTTCACTAAAAGAAGGTAAAAATCAATAAGATAAAAATGAGAATAATTAATTTACAATATAACATTTTTAAAGAAAAAAATAAAATTGTAGGAAATGTAAATTAAAATATATACATAATAATTAAAGCATAATATATATATATATATATATATATATATAATTGTTACCTTTATATAAAAAATGTTATGGATAATAATAACAGAGACGAAGAAACAAAAGGAATCACACACGATTTTTGGAATCGTCATTTCAAGGCAATTGGGGTGTAAGAAAAATAATTAAACTCATGGAGGACCCACTTAGATGTGATGGCGCCACGTGTGATGGATGATTGTGAACGTAACGGCTGAGTAAAAGTTCAAACTTCAAAGTTCAGCGCTTTCTCCTCTCAAACGGGACGGGACCCATTCGCCGTTTCTCTACAAAGGAAAGAAAAGTAATAAAAACGAAAATAGTCCATATATTAATAATTCGGTGGTATTTGTTAATTGTAGCCATTTTTTTATGAAAATATTGAAAGAACCAAACTAAAATTAAAAGAAAGATACTAGTAATAAACAACAGCGTTGGTTGAGAGAGAGAGAGAAAAAAAAAAAAAAGAACAACTAATTCTCAACATAACGGATATATCTATAATTGGTTGAGGGGTTAAAAGAAAATATATTTGATTATAAGTTTTTTTTTTAACAAAAACTAACAATTAGCATTTCTTAATAAAATAAATTGATTCCCAGCTCTTACTTACTTCATTTTGTTAAACGTAATCTAGAAACAAGTCATTTTTCAGTATTCTTTTAATGTTTTTTTTAACTGTTCTTATAGAATTCTACTCAAATTAACTTTTTTTTTAAAGGAAAAATACATATTTTATTTGTATATTCATTTAAATTTAAATTTGAATGTTTTAGTGTTTTTATTAATCAAATTAAATTGAACTTCATCTTTTTTCATGTAGATTTTTTCATACTTTATTTTTATTTGAAACTTTATCTAAGAAAAGCTACATTTGTAATATTTATTTTTATTCTTTTATATCTTCAACATTTCTTAAATAATCATGACCAAATTAATTTAAAATGAATATTTTTCTAATTACGTATTACAAGTTTAGCTTTGAGTTTATGTGACCCAAACTCATGCTGAAAAAGACTGTTCAATAAACAATGATGAATTGTGGCACTTGTGCCAACTTACATTTGTTGTTGGAAAGATCTACAGACTCTCATGAGATGTAGACACTCAATTAAAGATAGAAAGAAACGAGATATATGAGTTTTTAATTTTTGTGTCTGAATCACATCTATATTTTTTAGGTTAAAATATAACTTTTATCTTTTTTATTTTCTTAAATCTGCATTTTTAGTTTTTTTATTTTTTAATTAAAATATTTTATCTTTCACTTTTAAAAAATTTATAATTTATCATTAATTTTTTAATTAAGACATTTTATTTTTTATTTTTAAAAAATAAACAATTTTAGATTTTATGTTTAATTTTAAACATTAATTTATGTATTTTATAAATATTGATCGACAACTATTTGTTTATTACACACATAATAACTGTTTTTCAAAAGTTATTTAATTGCTAACAAGTTTAATTTATTATAAAAATAGGAATAAAATGTCTTAATTAGAAAATAGAAAAAAATAAAATTGTAAATTTTTTAAAAGTGAAAAATAAAATGATTTAATTAAAAAGTAAGGAGACTGAAATTATTATTTTTTTAAAAGGAAAACAAAAATTATATTTTAATTTATTTTTTATGAAAAATAATTTTATTTGAGTTAGATAAAATTATTAATAACAACAACAAAGACGAGATATATGAGATGGGTATGTTAAATATGAATAAAGATACATAAAAGCAACAAATGAAGAATGTGAATTTTGTGTTTAAACCATTTGTATCAAAAAATTATAACTCTTGTTGTAGGCATTGTGGAGCTTGAGCCATGTTGAGAAATGGTGTAGATTTTCACTTTTAAGAAAGTGTCAGCATTATTAAATGCAATTGGGTCGTATAGCCTTCAAAATTTCATGAAAGAAGATTTGTCAACGCTAAAACTCACATCAAAATATTCCTTTGGTGTCAGAAAAATAAAAGAAATGAACAAATGTCCGTAACAGTATTGACCGCGCCGTCCGGTGTGCCACTACTGTGGAGACTGAAGAAGAAGCAATGCCAGAGGCTTTAATTAATCTCGCGCATGAAATCAATGTAACTATTGTGAAAGATATGGCTATATGGGTTTGATCTTGGATCCACTAACTAGACCAATTTCATTTCAACTAAAACTTTGGACATTGAATTGAATTCACTAATTCAACAAATTTGAAAGGGAGGAAAAATTTTGCACTACAGTTCTTTCTTTTTTTGCTGGAAGGAAGATATTTTGACAGTAAAAAATGATAAGATTAATATCGGAGACATAAAGATTATTAAAATAGATTTTGTTTCTCCAACAATTTCTTTTATATGCACCACTAGAGAAAATTACAGGATTCAGACTATTATTTAAAAAAGAGCAAGTAAATAGTTTTGTCAAGTGATTAAAATTAAGATACTATTAATACAAGTAATTACTACTTAACTATTGTCCATTTGATTATTAACTTACTACAATGTAATTAAACTAAAGTTTAATGATATTTTTGGTCCATTAAGTTTACTTATTTTGTTTTGGTACATTAAGTTTAAAATATTTAATTTTGGTTATTGAAAATTTTCATTTTGATATTTTTTCTCATTTTACTTTAAGAACATTAAACTTTATTGGAGTTTTAAATTTGAAAGCAATTGGTTTAAAATAGTGGCATCTAAAAATCGTTGCTATCTTATTTTGTATTATAAACCACTAATAATATCATCTCCTTCCATCTATATCTTAGCAAAATCTCAATGTTAAAAACTTACCCAAGGTTGTGATTGTTATGTTTCTCCTTTTCCTTCGATTGCTTTACATTACCAAAAAAAAAAGATCTCAACAATGGTTCTTGACAGGTGTGGCTGTCGTAGCGATTGAGGAAGAAGGGTAGAAGAGGTCTCTTTGCACCCAAACCATCATTGAAAAGGGCTTTAGATTTTGTTTTTGTGGGTGAGGAACATGAAAATGGTTACTAAGGAGAGAGAGGAAGTTAGGGATCTCAAGACCAACAAAGAAATCAACAACAGATGGCAAATGTAGATCCAATGAAGCACTTGGTGTTGAAGCTTCAAATCTAGATCTAAAGAAGGCTTGCCCAAGGTCACTGCGCAACTCAAATGTGATCTACCTGCTTCCTGACCTTAGAGCACTCGAAGTTTGAACAAGTTTGTCTTGTCCACCATCGAGCAAACTCGCTTCACCATCATAATTAAGTACGACAACTCATTCTCCACTCACTTCTATTCCGACGACCCCATCTTCACCACGCCAAGAAAATAATAATCGAAGATTGTGTGATGTTGAGAGAGAAAAACAAGTCAACAAAGTCTACGCTAAGTCTGGT
Organism: Glycine max; assembly: GCF_000004515.6. Taxonomy (NCBI): domain Eukaryota; kingdom Viridiplantae; phylum Streptophyta; class Magnoliopsida; order Fabales; family Fabaceae; genus Glycine; species Glycine max. Next base: position 2,408,725 of record NC_016090.4, read on the forward strand.
AGAATTTGAGTCGAAAAATGGAAGAGTGTTTATGTTGTTGTTCATTTGACATTTTTTCTTGTTCTGTCACACATGTTTTTATGATTTTGTTTGTCCTAACTCCATGCATCAACAACACACAAGTAACTTCTCTCTGATGGTGTTTAATGAAAATGATGGTGATTTTGGGTTTTGAGGGTGATAAAGATAATGGTGATTAGTGTTTGCAGGAGGGGAAAGGAATGATAAACATTAGGAATTAGAGTGGTTTATTTTTTTAAAATAAAATAAAAATAGTGGTAATTTTTAATTGTTACTATTTTAAATTAATTATTTTCAAATTTAAAACAATAACGGAGTTTAACGTTCTTACCAAAAATGAAAAAAAAATACAAAAATAAAAAATTTCAAAACATAAAGAATTGAAATTGAACATTTTAAATTTAATGTACCAAAATGAGATAAATATAAAACTTAATGGATCAAAAATAACATTAAGCATTAAATTAAACAAGAGAAAATTGATTTTGAGAAGAGATATTCAATGACAATTTAAAAGGAATAAAGGCGAAGATCAAAGAATGAAAGAAAATATATCAATATCAAAATAATTTTCAGGACTAAGATTCAGACAATGACAATTAATATAATAGTCTAATTCTTGACCTCGCGAACCATTCAAATTTTTAATTAATACGAAATTTACAAAATTATTTTTCACGGTTTGACATCAAATAATTATTGTAGTTAAAATCTTATACTATCATGTTACTACCCACATGGCCACACGCATATGCTTGTCGAATGAAAAACTTCTTTTGGTCATCATCAAGTACAGTTTAATGTTTTTCTTCTATTCCTATGTGTCTTTTTTCAGTTTTTCCACCTGCCTGCTCTCCACTTTTCTTTCTTTCTTTTCTATGATAATTAAGAAACTACATTTCTTCTTGTCCATTCCAGCAATTAACAAATTATGCACAGCTTTATCCGGACATATAATCAATCCTTCAAAGTACATTGCCCCCTATTAATCTATCAATTTATTAACTTCAGTAAAGCTTAAACATTTAAACACAAACTAATCAATATTAAATATCGATCTGAAAAGTCATTGTCAATATATATATGTATCCAACCAAGCAAAATTGACAAGGATTTGCAAATAATAATTATAAATTAATGAATGAATAAATGAACCTACTTGTGCACTGTAGCACATGCATGATACAAGATCCACAATTTAATTCTTTGAATTGACCATAAACTTGTCTAGGAAATGTCCTCTGATTAGGCCTGCCTAAGCTTCTGCTTACAGCAAAAGTGCACCCATGAAGGTTGATATTCTATTCTAATTAAGGACCCCACTAGTTCCCCCACTCGTGCGGTCAACACCTGGGGATGATTAAATAATTAATACAATCAATTTAATTATGACTAATTACAGAATTTCAGTTTGAATATTTGTGTTTTGAACCACAGGATGTCACCTGAACAAGCGGCAAATTATCGCTTAAGTACAATTATTTATCTAAGAAACCGTAGGCTAAGAAAAATAAAAGGTGATATTAAAAGACTTGAAATTAAAAGGGGTCAAAGAAAGAGCCTGGACCAGATCAATCATGACATCAAAGAATCACTACTTTTTAAATTTATCACTTTCGTAATTCATTATAGTCAAAGTATCTATGCATCTAGTGGCTATAGGCCCCTTATGATCCTATCACCCCCTCTTGTGATCGCTAGTAGTTATGCTTCTATTGCATGCAAGAGCCATTTTCCCCTCATGGGGTATCTTATTCTTGTCTATGAAGTTTCTGTGTTTGTTATTTTTACATAAACTTATTAAGTGGAGATCAAACAATCATATATGTATGCACATGGCACCTTTCCCATAACGGCGAATACTTTTTAAAGATGCAAGAAAGTGGCAATACCGGTTTGACCAAAAGTACCACTCGTGAACTAGTGAAGAAGGCAGTTTTCAAATTAACGGGGAAAGAATTTGACTCTTCTTTTATGCACACAGGATTTTCTTGAGCCTAGCTAAAGTAATCAGCATGCTTAAAGATCATTAGGTTTATGAACCTTTTACAAAGAATTAAAGTAAGTGATATTCTACCACAATTACATTAGTTTTAATTTTTATGTGTAATTTTTAAAATAAAATATCTTTGGTAAAAATGAAGTTAAAGTGATTTCTAAGTTGATTTTAAAACACTTTCTCATTCATTTTTTTTTTAAAAAATTATGAATTTAAATTTTAGTTTTGAAAAAGTACACCCTCTTTATATTTAATGGTGATTCTTTTCTTACCACCACAATCACCAACACTATTCTTGTCATCACCACCAATATCATCGACACCATCATCATCATCATCATGACCACCATTATCATCACTCCACTATTTCCATTGCAACTATCACCAACATTGATGTCAAACCATTATTATTGTCCGAATTACTGTCATTACCAACTCTGTCACTACTATACCACCAACAACAATACTAGTGTCATTACTATTATTACCATCACTGATATCATTATCATCATCATCGTCAATCATCACTTTTTACATTATCACCATCGCACAATTACGGTCATTCTTCCCACCATCACCAACACATAAACACATCCTTAAACTAATTTTAATAAGATAGAAAACTTTTAAAATGAATTTATTTTGAAATTAAAAATAAGAAAAACATCTAAAATCAAAATTTGAGAACTTACAATGATTTTTTTATTTGTTTTCTTAAAAAATTAAACTTAGAACTAAAAATCATCCCAAATTAAACCTTAAGTGATATCTTGAGTTTGAATTTTATAAATAAATAAAAAATATAATAAAAAAATTCACTAAAAGTAATCATTAAATTCTCCCATAATTATTAATAAAATTAATAAATATTTTATATCTGAAACATAATAGCCAAAATAAATAAATAAAATAACTCACCTGAAAAAATACTAGCAGTAACCAAAAACATAAGTAATATATATCTCGATGGCAAGCGTGCAACGGTGACACTTAAGGTGGCTTATATAAATCGTTCAGGTTTTCTTCCTAATAAACAACTAATGACTTTGATTTTACTTACAAGTGTAAGCAGATGACACTTAATCTATAAATTAAATCCAACCCAATTAAATTTTTTGAATTAGATTGAATTATTAGATTGGATTAATTTTATTTTAATAAGCTCAATTAAAATTAAATTGGAGAACAGATTTGGAGTTTTGAAACCAGCTAAAACTCAATCCAATTCAACCTGAATATATAGTAAACAAAAATATAACAAAATACTAATCATATATTAAAAAATAATTACTAATATAAAAAGTTCTAAAGTAAGGACTCATATCAATTATGTTCATCTTTTCTTTATTATATATAGTTTAAGACTTATTTGTTTTTATGACTAGTGATGACTGTTGATTTAAGTATTTTGAGTTGTAAAATAATGTTATGTTTTATGTTTTATGAATATGCAAGTTGTTAAATAAGTTATGTGTTTCATATTTTATCATTATGAACGACATACTTAAATTGATTACAAATTTATGATTTATGGTTTCTCTTCAAAGAATAATTGTAAAATTGGTTTTAAAAATATCTCTTACTATTCTTGAATATGATCAATTTTTTTATTTTTTTTCAAGACTTAAAAATGTGAGAGTTTTTTAATGTACCAACCCGATGACCTACCTAATTCAATTAAAGTTGAGTTGGGTTGAATTGAGTTGAAAAAAAATAAAATATAAATCTAATTCAATCCAATCCGATTAGATTTAATTGAATTGGGTTAAAAAATAGTCAAAAAAATAATTCTGACATGCTCTTCTTTTAAAACGTATTTTTAAAAAATAATTCCGACATGCTCTTCTTTTCTATAAATTTTTAAATTTTATGTTACTATTATTCCGTGATGACTCTTCATTAAAAAAATAAACAACAATTAAAATTATTCTAAATATTATTATTGTAAGCATATTAAAGAAGTTATATAAAATAATTTACATATATATTTAGAAGCAATTAATAATCACACGCACAAAAAAAAAATATTAGATGAGAAAGTCAAAATATATAGAAGAAAACAGATAAAAGAAGAGTTTGAATAGAAATGAATTGATCAACTAAATTAATTTATCGTATAATCAAATTTATCATATCAATATCAACCGAATCTCATGATGACTTTTACTCAACGTACTTTCCACTCATTTAACTTATAGTAAACAATTGATATATACGGTAATACGGGTATAATTATGCGTAAGGTTAGCTTTCCATATTTCTTATTCGTAATATTTTACCTAAATTATTCATTCACTATTCTTATTTAATTTTAATTAAGTTAACTCTAATATCTTGTCATTCTTTTTCATTTATTTTTTGATAGATTAATTTAGCTAATTTGTCATTTTTAAAAAAAAATTAAATAAGTTGACCACGAATCAATTTTTTATTCTAAAGTAAGGACTCATATCAATTATGTTCATCTTTTCTTTATTATATATAGTTTAAGACTTATTTGTTTTTATGACTAGTGATGACTGTTGATTTAAGTATTTTGAGTTGTAAAATAATGTTATGTTTTATGTTTTATGAATATGCAAGTTGTTAAATAGGTTATGTGTTTCATATTTTATCATTATGAACGACATACTTAAATTGATTACAGATTTATAATTTATGGTTTCTCTTCAAAGAATAATTGTAAAATTGGTTTTTAAAAATATTCCTTACTATTCTTGAATATGATTAATTTTTTTATTTTTTTTCAAGACTTAAAAATGTGAGAGTTTTTTAATGTACCAACCCGATGACCAACCTAATTCAATTAAAGTTGAGTTGGGTTGGATTGAGTTGAAAAAAAATAAAATATAAATCTAATTCAATCCAATCCGATTAGATTTAATTGAATTGGGTTAAAAAATAGTCAAAATTTAATGTAAACCGGATCACTTACATTCCTAGATTTACTCCCTTCCGTCTCAAATATAAACAACAAAAAATCTATATATTTTGATATCAAATATAATAAAAAAATCTCAACTAATATAATTTTACTATAATGATATTATTTTTAAAATACCCTTCATTTTAATAAAAATTCTATTTAAAATATATATTTTTTATTTTTTATATCAAGTTCCAAATGAAGAACAATTTAAAAAAACTTATTTTTTAAATGGAGTTAACAAAATTAAATACTATATGTTAATTATTTTTTTAATTGATAGTTCACTAGTTTTCTTAATTAATGTGAAGTTAGGTTTTTTTTTTCTTTACTTATAATGGAGACTGAGAGAAGTATTGTTCAAGAGACAATGAAAGTGTGGTTCAAAGAAGTGTTGTGGATGAAATAAGTGCTTGTTAAAGTACTTCATTAAAATGAGTTTACAATATTGGGTTCTTTTGGGGTAGAAATTGGAGTTGAGAATCAATTATACCCAAGTTTATTTAAATTATACATTTTTCATATTTGTATTTGGTATTTTTTAAAAATATATATGAACATAAAAATAATGTTGTTACTGCAAAATCAAATGCTACATCAGACAGTAGTCTCCTGTAACACAGTTATGTTCAAAGTAGAAAGTTAAAAAGTCATTGTCAAAGTAAATGGAACATGCATGTAAGTTCTATAGCAACTTCATAATACTTTTTTGAATTCCAAAATACTACTATCTTTCAATTCAACATGAATTGAATGACTGGATATCCTGCCTTCTTTGTCCAAGTGTTCATCATTAAGTTGACCTGAAAATCATGATCCACACCATTAATATGTCTCTTAAAGGTTGGATTATGGACTAATATCATACTACATTGATGAATCAAAACACCAAATTCTGACTCGTCAACTGTAGGATAAGAAACCTTGTCTGCTACCAACTTGTTGTCCACTTCAAAATTAAAGTTTTTTAAACCTATTGAACAAACTGCAACGCTGACAATAGAGCCCAAGCCTCCCCTTCGTAAACCTTCACGCACGGCTCTCTACACACTGTTCTTGCACTTACCATTCTCCCATAATTATTGGGAATACATATTTTTGGTAACCATATTATTAAAAAATATCTATTGATTTTATTGATGATTAATTTTTGTCAAGAACTTAACTAATTTTTTTAGTAGAGTTCTCTCATTCTAATCACGTTTTTTTATACACAAGAATTTGTTATCAGGAGAACTTGACTAATTTTTGTCTGAGACATTGTTTAAGAAACAATGCAATTTTCGTGCTCAAGTAATTTTTTTTAATAGCTTGTTTATCCCAGAAAAAAACAAATTAAAAAAGACAATACTTCAAGTATAAACATGCTATAAAAAGAATAATGTAAGAGATCATTGTGCACCTTTTAAAAAAAATAAAGGATGAAATTGTAACCTAAATTAAAAATAAGGGACCAAGGAAATAAGTTAGCCTAATTTTACAATATACATATTTTCGGGATGTTTCAAATAAGAATATTTTTAATAACGAGAAATGAGAATAATGCATTAAAAAAATGAGAATAATAAAATCTCAGGCCTTGAATTACAATTAAAATATCCAGTTAATCACATAGATAGAGATAGAGAGAGTTGGGAGGAAAGTGTCTAAAAGACTGTGACTAACATTTCTCTTTATAAAAGTAGAAGAGAAGAAGAAAAGGACTGCAAAATGAAAATACCCATCTAATTGGAAATAACCAGCTATCATCATGTAATTGTATCCATCCAAGTCCAACAAAACAAAAATGGGCCAATCCTAATGGAACATTCAGCAAGATTATAAGGAAGGTAGACAAATAAAATAAAGATCAACACCTACAGAATAAGTTCAAAACTAATGGCTTAATGGCCCAAATACCCAACCAACAAACAAAATGTCTAGATATGTCTGAGCAAAATATTCACACATCTCTCTCTATATAAAATGTTCTTATTTAGTATGCACTTATAAAATGAACGAAAAACCAATCTCGATCGGTAACCTCTAATATATTAGGTTTCCGCGAGTGGATGAGTTGATGCCTTTTTTCTTTGGATAGAATGAAAGTTTTGGGAATAGGAAAGATAAACCTGCTCAAAGTTGTCACAAGTTCTATTGATAAAACTTCATGTAATTGAGAAACATTAAGCTGTGTTTAATTTAGAGGGTAAAAATAGAAAGGATTATAATAAAAAATGCAAAAATTTATTTTTAATATTATTTCCATTTTCAAAAAGCAAATACAACCTTATGGAAATCAAGCCCAACTTGTGAATCCACTTGTTTGATTATACTACTTGACCAAATCCTAGTAAGTGAGATACTTTTAAATCCACTGAAATGATTGAATCTACGTACGATGATTGACAGTCTTTTAACAACTGCAAATTAGACATTTCATCAATTAACAAATTTGAAAGAAAAATCATACAAAATACCGATTAAACAACTGATACAGTTTTTAATTAGTACTAAGTTTTCTTTTACAAATGCTGTAAAAAAAACAGCTTTCTTTTATAAATAATATACCATGTTTTTTTTAATATAAATATATAAAATTACAGTAAAATATATTTTCAGACAAATTCTAGTCTGTTATAAATCTAGAAATCAATGCCTAATTAACCGTCAAAATTGATATATAAGGTATGGATTGAAATTTTTCCGCTACAAGAAACTAACCACAAAAAAAATAACAAAACATATATATACATCACTATATCAATCAATGATTTCTCACGAATTCAAAATTCACAGTGAAAGTAAACAGCAACTCGAGTAAGATTTATCTGCACTATCAAGATTCAAATTTTAAGAAAAAACTCGGACTTAACTTCCAACATGGTTGAAAATTAATTTCACTATCACAGTTAGAAAGAATTTTGGCCAATAGAAGTATATAAACATATAATACTATTTTTTTCCTTGGAAATAAAGTTTTTCATAGTTAAAAGCTATAAGATTAATTCTTGAGACGTATAAAGATTATCTAAATAATTTTTTTTTCAACAAAATTTTCTTCATATGTAATACTAGAAAATCAAATTTCTATCATTCATCATGTATACTTAAGAAATTCAATTATTTATTAATTTTGGAAGATGTTGTTGATGAACAATAATACTAGACTCAAATATATATATATATATATATATATATATATATATATATATATATTTTATATTTAAACATGTCACACGTCAAGAATTATTCCAAAAGGTGAAAGACAGAACACTGGCATTGTCGAGAGGGAAAACAATCTCGTACTAGACAAAGAAAAAAAATGAGGGCATGAATCCTGTACGAGGTGAAAGAAAGTGTAACACTTTATTACCAGGAAGCACAGGGCACCAATAGTAATTTCCATTTCATGGTGTCACTTCTGTGCTTTGTGCATTTGGAGGAAGAGGAACAAGAAATTAAGTTAAAGAAAAAATAATGAGAGGTGTGACAGGTGAGAGACAATGAGAGGGTCTAGAAATTCTAGGATGGATATGTACTATAGATTGAAATTTGACTTTTTTCTTATTTTTTTAATATTGTTCGTGTGCTGTTTCATGAAAATATTACTTTATATCAGTTATATTAATATTTAATGATAATATTTAATTTTAAAAATTATTAAAATTATATAATTTTAAAGAGACCGTATAAAGATAACAAAGTGAGACATCAGAGAAATTAAATTTATGTAAATCGCTATTGAATTGAAGGAATTAGGATGCTTAATTTGTCCCACGTGCTGTAGGAAGCTGGTCTGGCACGTGGGCGGTTGGAAGCTGATTATGCTGTCACCTACTAAACTCTTCATCTCACTCTCAAGTCTCACCCTTCAATTCATATCACCGTGTTGTGAGCATTGTGTTTGCTTCACGCAAGCCCTCTTCTTTCCCCTTACTACATTCCCTTCTTAAACTTATTTGCTTGCGTGGCTTTAAAGTTTCAAACTTTGAACCAAATTCAGCTCCCACAACACAACGCCCTACATATATTTTTTTACTAACTAAAATAGTAATCACTCGCTTAATCATACTTAAGATTTTCCAACTTTCTTCAAGAGTACATTCTACTGGGATCAACCAGATCCTTTTCCACAAATTTAATATATATATATATATATATATATATATATATATATATATATTTGGATGCACAACACACTATATAGTAACTTAATACTATTACATAACCAAAAACAGTGTTCTCATAAAATTCTAGAAGTGATGAATCATGGTACCCATTTCCCTATAAACAATCATATATAGAGGAAAGAGATTGAAAAAATATAAATAAATACAATAGATGACATAATGATGATAAAAAAGTGAAAGATAAAAGAAATGAAAGTAAATATATGCATTAAATGAGTCTAAATATTATTACTCTGTAAAAATATAAAAAGTTTCTATTTTTTTAATTTACTGTTTTACATGTTTTTATATCCTTTTTTGTATTAGAATTTGAGTTTTATTTTAGTAGCACTAAGTTTTATATAATTCTTTAATATGAGTGAAACTTCAACTTTAAATTAAGAGAAGTGTTACTATATTTTCTATCATACATTTTTTTTAGAGATTATAGATATTCTTTATAGATAACAACCATGCATGCATGAGTCGGACAAAATTACTATACATTGTGAAAGTTTTTATCATAAGAAGGCAATTATGTGACACAATCTTACAATAATTGATTCACCTGCTTCAGCTAGATAACATCATCATAGATATCCTTCACGAGAAATAATCATATTCGAATAAAGTATTTAATGTGATTATATATATAGAATTATCTATATTAATTGATTCGCGTGCTGCTTGATGATTGTAACACGTTCTTTATTATTGATTAAAATTTGTAAAAAAAAAATTACATGAGATCTCCCACTTTATTTAATAAATTTCACTTCTGATTTTGTAGTTTCATTTAAATTTTAACCAATAAAAAACATTAAAAGAAACCTAGCTATCAAATGAATGTTTTTCTAACACTCTTCAGGAAAGAATAATACTACTACACATATATATATATATATATATATATATATATATATATATATATATATATATATATATATATATATATATATATATATATATATGTATATGTATATAATACTTGAGAAATTGCGTCTTTCATTCATATACTTATGATCTCACGTCTGATTATTATAATTTAAAAGCATTTACTTTTCACGGAAATTTCATGGTACTAAACAGGATTACTGAAATCAAAGTCTTCACTATAATAAGCAAAATTAATTAAGATTGAACCACCAAGCTAGTCCATCTCAAGTGAGTAACCCACCACCAAAAGCATTCACACTTATTATTCTCTCCACATCCAATCAAAATCAAGTTAGCAGCAAGTAACATACAAACAAACCTACCTCATTTATATATCATCTCTTTCTTTGGTGTCCCACAAAAAATTTGGTTCAACCCTGAGCAAGGAAAGATTATAGAGAGAGAGATAGAGAGAGAGGGAACAAAATGGATTGTGGTGGTAATAAGAATACTGGTGGAAGTGAAAGGGGTGATGGGCCTTGTGGTGCCTGCAAGTTTCTGAGGAGAAAGTGTGTGAAGGGTTGCATTTTTGCACCATACTTTGACTCAGACCAAGGAACGGCTCATTTTGCTGCGGTGCACAAGGTCTTTGGTGCTAGCAATGCCTCCAAGTTACTCATGAGGATTCCAGCACACAAAAGACTTGATGCTGTTGTTACTCTTTGCTATGAGGCTTTGTCTAGGGCTAGAGACCCCGTTTATGGTTGTGTTGGTCACCTCTTTGCTCTTCAACAACAGGTATGTATATATCTCACTCCAATTCTCTCTTTAATATTCCCTACTTCACTCTATTTATATCTCTTACTTCCTTTTCTTTCTAATAATTGGTCACCAGAGATTTTTATGTGTATAACAAAAGTATAAAAGCAAATCCAACAAGGATTTAATTTGTGTGTATATATCTTCCCTTGGAGGTTTGGTTTATTGCATTTCTGAGTAAACTCCAGATAATGCATTTTCTTTGTCTCCAACAAGGGTTTAATTTTAGACAATATAATAATCTCTTTATTTTTGTTTCAAAAATTTCCTAAAAAATAACTGATAAAAACTTTAATGGAACGCATATATCATAATTAGAACCAAAAGGTTGAGTTTAATGGAAGGAGATAATCTCCGACATTGTAACGAACTAAGGTTAATTAGAATGAGAGTGTGTTGAGTAGAATTGTGTCCAAAGAAGAACATATGTGAAGAACTAAAAAATATCATAAGTTGGAAAGTTAAGATAATTGTTTTATCAAAAGAACTAGTGTAAGTTAATATAGTATCCCTCATTACACCCTCTTAATCGTTCTTTCTCTATTAACCATTCTATATTATCAAAATTGTTTTGTATATATTATAGTTACTTTTCCTTTTGTTTTTAAAAACTATAAATTTTGAATAGGTGATAAACCCAATATATATGTGGGAATAAGTACTAATGCTAACTTGCTTGTTCTTGAATCCTTAGTTCATATCCACCGCGTATTAGATGATTAGATCAATCATTCACAACTACATTATGCTTGAATATTTTAGTTTAATGGAGACAGAAGAAGATGGATAGAAATTAATTAACACATTAACTGCTAGTGATCATGCTAGCATGCGCCATGGTGTGAAATGCTCCTACACTTGTACTTTCTACAGTGTAGTCTCTTGACAAGTATCACTGTTTTGCATTCCTCGTAGGTCAAGATCTTACCATTAAGGATATTGTTATAGTTTGCTTTGACACGTTTGTTAGCTTTTGGATTTTTTTTTCCATGGAAGTCATACACTACTCAATTAGGACGCCCCCTATAAGTGTAGGTAGGTTTTGTGTGATTTCAAGGTAGCCATATATGTGCATAATAGTCAGGTATACTATATACTATTACTAGCTAATTAAGGATGCCATTGTTTGCAGTAAAATGACGTGGAATTTCTATTTTTATATTCTACTTTAATTTAAAACTTTCTTTTCAATTCATTTTATTTCCATTTCGTTCTGTTATATCAAACGGATCCTAGTAACATGTTATACTATGGTATTTGAAAACCTAGCTACCCAAAGAGGTCTAGTACATGATTAGATTTAGCATAAGAATTTGGGTACCTGAAATCCATGTGTTGTGAAAATTAGGTCTCAATGAATAAAATTTTGTGAAATTCATGTTAATTAATTATTAACTAGTATTTTTTTTATAAAGAGAGGTGTGGTGATGGCAGCCGCCAACTGGGTGTAGCTGACTATGGAGGGTTGTTTGATGCTTGCCGGAGCTACCAAGCAACGCAATTAGCAGCTCGAGAAATATTCAAATATTTTTAAGTCTTGACTTTCAAACTCTTGCTACACATAAAGTTTACGGTACACATTTGTATATTAGCAAATGGTAATCAATATTCACAACGTATTAAAATTAAGTAATTAAAAATAGTGGAGATGTTCCTTCACGTGAATATTCCTATATATAGTTCGTTTATATTTGATTTTGTGTAGTTAAAAAAAATGATTTTGTGAGAAAATTTTAGTCCAATGCAATATTGTTTAACTATAATTAATAATTAATATCTGGTTTTGTACTTAAAATTTGGTGATGTTAGTAACTTTTTTAAAGTGATGACTACTGAATACGGGGTCACAGTCTCATGTATAGAAAAAAATTAAAATCCACACGCTTGTATTCAATGTTATTATATTCAGCACATTAATCAACTCAGTTACCATAGTGAACTATTTGTCCATCCATTGAGTTATTAGTTGAGTTGTTGGAAACAAGTTTTATCTACAATGTTTTTTAGTTTTTACAGCAATTTTACCTCCAATGTTATTAAGAGTTTGAATCTTAGAGATTGTAATTAAGAGGGGGGGATTAATTAGTCTCATAACTGTGTTTATAAAAAGACATAAAGAAGACTTGAAAAACTACTTTACTAATTCTTCTCACGTAATACACTCGCTTTTGCATGTATCTGTTTGTGTGTGCTGGCAAACTTATACACTTGATTTTATTTAATTTTAAAAAAATGATAAAATTCATCAATCTACACTCAGTACTATGTGCAGTGTAACTAGTGATTTACATATATTTTGGATATCATATTATTACACGTAAGTTAAAATAAAGTTGTGTATGATAAAGTAATAATTAGTTTTTGAATTGTATATGAAACTTTATGAACTTAATCTACTTAGTTAAAATTAAGGATGTAAAGTTGTAGATTTATTTATTAAAATGGTTACTGTAACACTATTTTCCAATGTTTTACTTTGACAAGTCTAAAGTACTATAGTAAGGTTATTATTTATTATTGATCGTCGTACTAGATAGATAAAGATGCATAATCTTATGCGTGAAACAATAGCAACAGCCTTTTTCCTTATCTTAGAGAATGCATTAAGAATAACCTAAATTCTAAGATGCAATAATTGACTGGTAGAACCTCTCCACACATTCATCCATGAAGACTGTGATTAACCACGGACAAAATAGTAAGTTAACACTTGCACGCATTACACCAGAAATATAATGTTATTATTCCCATTAATTCGTGGCCATTATTGGGAAGAAATACACCAATTAATTCCTCAACTTAATTAGGTAGAATTCCACTCCCTATGTGATTAGTTACAAAATACCAATTAAGTATCCCCTTTCTAGATTCTGTGTAGCCTCTAGAAGAGAAAGGAAAAGTTGTTTGGATAAGATTTTGGACTTTTTTTAGTTGCAATTAAACAAGCAAAGTAAATGTTACGGTCAAAATAAAATAATATTGAAGCTTAAGTTTATCCTTTTAACTCTGAATGAGAATATTCTTCACATGCATGTATAATTGGGAGTATCTCAAATTGTATTAAAATGCCGGCACATGATTCGGGTAAGTGACCATAATCTTTATCTCTTCATCTCTGACATTCTTTTACTATTTGTCTGTTCTATGATTGGGTAAAAAGCACTTTTTATCAGTTAATCACTTAAAAAAATCGCTCTATTAATATATATGCAGAAATTATTAAGTTATAATATCTATATCTCTGACATATATAGTAAGTGTCACTATGATATATAAATAATTTTCACTATGGTGCACCTGATATGTACTGTTGCCCTTTATTATAAACGGGTTAGAATTTCATTGCCCCTCCATATACTAGAATAGTAACAGAAGAAAGAAACAGTAGTGAGAGATGGAGTTACTAGGCTATATGTATACTCTATGGTCACAAATTAATTGCATATTGTAATACTCGTTAGATTTATGGGCAAAAGTTAAAAGATAAACATTTATTAAGCAAGCCACTTGTTGAAATACTCATTGTATTTGCTTTTAGGGTGTCAATCAATGTAATTGTCAATCACAGAGAATTTGATGGTTACGTATTATGTTATTATCATGATAAGCACATTCGTTTTGTACTCTAGAGGTTAGCTTTATGAATACTTTCTAACTAAATATATTGCACAAGACGGGTACCAACAATACTTTTCAATACACTATTTTTAAACATGAGTCTGGTTAAAATTTAATAAAAACTACAAAAATATGAGTGAAAAGTGTTAAATAAGAAATGGAATCCACAAGATTTTTGTGATTTCAAACAAACTTCAACCGATAATAGAGTGTGTTTTCTAGCGTCTCATTGCTTAAACAAACAAGAGAGATAACAAACTATCAAATCTTAAAACATTGCATCTAGGTTGTTTTATATGCCATAATGTGGTAGAAAGCACACAATGATTTACTAGATGTTAATTTGAATGATGCAGGTCATGAACTTGCAGGCTGAGTTAACCTATGTCCAGGCCCATCTCGCAACGATGCAGCGATTGCCAGTGAAAGTGGCTCCTCTTCCTCCACATCCTCAAAGCTCTTCACCACCACCAACCCTTCATTCCTCAGATCACATGGCACCAAATGCTGACTTGCAAAGTGCCCCTATGATGCACTTTGGTCCTCTTCAACCACATTCAGCATCATTGCCGCTAGGCAGCATCGTTTTCGATCAATCGAATCGACAACTCGACGATAGGGAACTCCGAGTTCTGGCTCGAGAATTTGTGAGCAAATACTTGCCCGGAGTTAGATTCCAGTAATCTAACTCTCCCTGAGGATAACATAACTTTGCTTTAATTTTCATTTTCTTGTGTTTTGGTGCCAATGCTTTTGTTAATCATACCTAGCTTAATTTGCTGAGAATGTTGCTAACTGTACAACTGGAAGAAAGTACTTTCAAATATGGAAGAATTATGTAACATGACCAGTGGCTACTCCCTCTTTCTTTGGCTAAGAATTTTCCCACTTTTTTTTCTCTCAGTTACTGAATATATACCATGGACAAAATAGTTATTCTAATCAAATAGAACGTTTGCATATGATGCAATATTGTATCAGGTTTAAATAATGAATATCTAGTTATCCATAGATTCTGAAACATCTAAATGGCAGAAAGTAATTAGCTACCATCAATGTCGATTGTCGAGCATCTGGTTCAAATTATCAAAATTGTTTTGTATACATGTATGTACGGACTTTTTTCAATTTAAATCACGTAAACTATTACAAGTCCGAAAATGAAGACATCCGTACGAAACCAAATCCATGTCCAGAACACGAAAACTTTCTAAATAATAATTATGTGCCAGTTTTGATTGATTGAACATAAAATGAAAGAATTGTTAACACTTGTTTTATTCTTTAACCAGTGGTTTTTTAACACTTGTTAACACTTATTTCATTCTTTAACCAGTGGTTTTTTAACACTTGTTAACATTAACATAAAATGCACTTATCATCTTTGGATAAGAATCGTTTTGCCTTATGAAAAGTATGAGCCATAGAGGTTTAAAAGCAGCAGCATCAAGTTCTGCTACGTTCATTTGAGAATCAACTTACAAAAAACGTAGATTGTTTAAAAGAATTTTAGTCAACGACAAAGATTACAAATAGTAAATGAATTTTTAACTGATAGTAGCCATCCAATCGGTATGTGACCAAGAGCTTGGTGCCAACCATGAAGACACATAAACAAGCCAGACCAATAATGAAACAAGAAGCCAAAATGAATCACATTTTATTTAATAATCCACAAGAAGATAATTTTAAATACTCCACCCACCCACTGCCGAAATATTTCAGGAATTGCTGAAGCAACAGCACTCAAAGTTCCATGCAACTTTCTGATCATCTCTGCTGTTTTCTTAAACTCAATTCATCACAAACTTCTAAGTGTGTGTTTGTTTTTCGTTTTGGACCCCCCTCGAAGGGACGTTAAAAGCAAAGCTAGAAATCCTTGCTTCTCACAAAATGCTGCCTTAGCTGCCTTAGAATGTGTGCCAACTGAATGCATCACATACACAAACATAGCCTAAAGAATTAGTGTTACTACGTCCAAGTAAAAAAGAAAACTCAGCTTGACACAATGTCCTGGGAACAATTCATTTCTAAACCGCTGCAATAAGTGTTTTTCCCCACAAAGCACTCACTTATCAGGCAACAATGACAAAAAGGCAAAGGCTTGTAAACAGAAAGACAGATTAATTACCAAACAAAACCAAGAATTATCTACCAACATAGTCTCAGTTTTCTCGAACTTCATCAAAGATCGAGTCTTCATGGCTTAAGCACTGAGCTGAGCCCATAGAAATGCAAAATAGCCATCTTCTGCGGTTCTATTTATGAGAATATTAGAGACCAAGTTCATAAATATCAACAATGATTTAACAACTAAAATTCAATGATATTCAGAATAAGTAAATCACTAGAAAGAGATAAACTATGTCAAAATGACTAGAAGACTTCTTTCTAGAACTGTGAATCATTTGTATTTGCACCATTAAATACTGTATAAAGATATTATTTGCACCATTACGAACATAGAATTATTTGCATCATTATAACACGTTAACATAAGAATGGTTTATTTAAGACATTAATAAATAACTCATTCTCCTATAAGAAATAGTACCAATGTCACATCTGATCATATGCACGAGACTAATAAGAGAAAGACACTGCTCACATAACTAGGTGATGTGAACCACTAATTAGGATTATTATATCTCTTTATTTAAGTCTTGAATTATTTTAGTTTATTTTGTTTCTTTATATTTCCCTATCTTCATAAGATATAAATATTAGAATCCCTGGTTTCGGATCTATTATTATTTTATATTAGGATGATTGCTAGTTGTCATTATATTAATTAATAATTAGGGATCTCTTTGTAAGCCTTCTTTAAAGGGCAGACCAGATTGAAATATTATCAATGAGATATTATTTTCAGAAAAACTTGTGATAGTTTAGGAGGGGCTCCATCAAGAAAGAGTTTTCTACTTCTCACTTTCACTTTTAGGTCGCAAGAAGGAGTCTTCCGTGTCTAGGCCCGTGACTCAGTCCTACACGAAGATTCATAACAATAGGATCCATGTCTTTATGCCTTCATAGACTTCAGTAATAAAACATACACAGAAGAACAAAAGACAAGAAAATTCTGAACATTAGCAAAGCAAAACAACAATACAGCCAAGGGTTACAGACGAACAATTCCCTAATCCCAATAAAACAAATCAAAGAGAAAAGAGCCAATTTTGGTCTCAGGTCTAATGTTCCTTCGTTCTTGTCAAAGCAGGTAAAGAATCAAAGTCATGGACCTACATGATGACAAAAAGGAAAAGATGGTTGTGACTGTTTGCTTCTCCTTTTTTCTCTCATAATCATTTGCCAAATCAAAGCATGGCTGCATCTGTTTGTTTCCCAGCAATCAAAGGGTGTAACTGATGGTATTTACATGTTTTGTGATGCTTAAAAATATCAGGTTGTACACATGACATGTATATCAACCAACACATAGTCTCTTGCATTCTTCTATACTTATCTAAATTCCAAATCCAGTTTTCTGTATATGTATAACTTAACACCTCAAAGTTATGAAGTCTACTGTTGCTAGACATTAGACAGCATATGCCATTATGTTCCAACAGTTGGAAGTTGTAGCATATTCCAGAGCATAGCTTGGCATACTAGAGTCAAATCACATCAAAATTCTTTAATTATTGACTCAATGTTATGAAATCTTAGATCATATTTACTATTATAGATATTGCAAAGAACCAAAAGGAAAGTTAACATCACAAATGAAGAATATGATCAAATTTCATAAATATTAAAAAATATGTATAAAAACAATATATACTTCTATACTTATCTAAAATTTCAAAACCTGTTTCCTATATGTGTAAAAATTATACTAACACCTCAAAGCTATAAAGTCTATTGTTGCGAGACATTAGACAACATATGATGTTATGTTCTAACAGTTGAAAGTTACAGAATATTCCAGAGCACAACTTGGCATAATATTGTCAGATCAAATCAAATAAAAAAAAAATTATTCTTGACTCAACCAATGAAATCTTAAAGCATAATTACTATTATAAAGACTGAAGAATCAAAAGGAGAGTTAAAGCCACAAAAGAATATGATCAATTTCATAAAGATTAAAAGTATGCAAGAGAATGTACCATCATAGAGATTCAGGACTTCAAAATGGATCATATCTAGCATAGTAAACACAACGAAAAACAAGGCATAGATTCTATGGTGTGCTTTCATCTCAAAACTGCAAGCCTGATAACGGAATGTGGAAGCATGCCTAATTTAAGGACATACCATGATTCTGGTCCTTGCAGCGTCCGGCATCTCCCTCCAGATCAGTCTCCCTCAGAACCAAAGGGAACTTGTGAAAGACGGACGTAAAATTATAATTAGGCACTAAAAAAGGTAACTAACTCTAGCAATGAAACAAAAAATAAACGTCATCTTTATGTAACCTATATGCATGTTACAAAGGCATTAAAAGATGTAAAACTCCATGAGCATCATATAGTTACAGGTAAATTTAAAATGCATTGAACCTAACACTCTTCGCCCACAAATTTAAAATAGACAGCTAGAAGTGAGTCAAGTGACACTTTAATCTGGCAAGGAAAGATCCTATTTCAGGAGTATATATAAGAGAACTGCTTCAAAAATAAAACGTAATGAACAGGACAAGCTCCATAAAATAATATTAGGCTACAGCCCATGAACTCATTCGACCATGAAATTAGTTGATGAAAAAGATGTATTCACATCTTCCATTCTACACAAAGATATTAGAGCATCCATTGGAATTCCAACAAGGCATGCAATAAACTGGTAATATTTTCATACAGATTAGATACAACAATGCAACCAAATTTTTGTACACAGTTGATAGGAACCAGATTTAATAGAAACTCAGAATAATACTATTGATTGGGAGAAAAAAAACAGAAATATTACAGGAAAGACCCCTGTAATCCCAGAGCAAATGCTCCTCAGAGAAGAGATAATACTCTCTATGCCCAACCCATAAGGTTTCTAACAGAAAGATACTGAATGATCATTATAATCACTCCCATATTCTAACTGACTGCCACATCAGCAGCTCTTCTCTAACTTCCCTATTCAGCTCAGTTGTTGGGCTTAGGCCCAAGGCCAGTAGGGTCCTAACAACCTCTATGATGTTCTTCACCGAACTGCCTAAAATGTTAGAAGTCTAACTGGATTTACAACCAGTTCTTCAGGAAGGATGGTGCAACATATAAGTATAACAAAACCAAAATATCTGGAAAATTTATTCAACAAGTAGTACAACTCGTAAATATTAACTCGATTGCAAAAATAGAAAATTGTGACCTTTGGCACGAACTATTGGAATCCCATGTGCCTTGAATGCCTCGTAACTTGGAGAAGGCAGAGATGTGTTCTAAGAGCATCGTCATAGGTTCTTAGTACATTAATTGATCCATCAAAACTATCAGTTGAATCAAAATTATGAGGGATGGATTCAGATTTGTAGCACAGTTCAATCTCAAGTGTGGTACCCCATTCACCCAACTAAAGAATAATGATGTCTACACCCACCCGAGGAAGACATGTACTTTCCATTTTATGCTTTACATGCAGAATAAATGACATCTTCCTCAAAACTATTGTTTAATTTCTTAGCCAATCATGTACCCAAGCATCATATATTATAACATTTGTCATCAGAACCACAGTATAAAGATATGAAGATTGAAGAGGGTGCTGCAATACAAGAATCCATAAATATCATAATTTTGAAGTTCCAGAGTAGGGGAAAACAGCCATACCTTAAGGGATGTGTTATGGGCTTATGGCATCAAAAACCATCACTCTTCAATTCAGTTCAAAAGAGATTGCCAGGACATGCGGGGCCAAGATGAAATAAACAATTGGGCTGTGCTACTGATGATAGATTGGGTTGTCTCACCCCAATGGCATAAAAGTTGATAATCTTCAAATTGAACCAGAAGTGAGAAGCCAAATGATCTTTGGCATATAAGAAATGAGTAAATATGTAAAGCAAATGGCCAGGGAGTACAGCACACACAGGTCATTATGAGAAAATTTCAAACACACAATAGTTCAATATGGAAATAAATCACCAGTAGTAGCTCCTCATAATACATACAAAAATCTCTTAAAAGTTCAAAAGCAGATTACTGGAAACACTGATGTGCTCATGTGCATTATACGGACCAAGAAAGCCGAAGGCCATGAACAAGGTTATCAGATATAGTCAAACTCATAACAAAGTTATGTGCAAGAAGCATACTGGTTATACTTTACAGAACCACAGGCAATAATAATAAATACACCTAAAAGGCATCATGTGAGCGGCTCCAATCTTCTGTATACAGAAATGTACAATCCCTCTTCTATTGGTTGGAAGGGGTTGGTAAATAGCCTTGACGGATTTTGATCTCTAAGTTAGAGTAGATTAACTTGAATGTTCATAGATGGCACTATAAAATCTCTCCGTGACGGAATCCACTATCTCCACAATCAGTACCAGTATCCAAAGCACAAGGAGAATCATACCATTTAGGGTTGTCCTGGTAGAAACTGTCGACCTGCATACAGCCAAGACCTACTACATCCGACACTATACCCTCGTCGTGTCTGATCAATCTGACAGGCTTGGTTAGTTTAATATCCTCGCAATCAAGAATGCTTTTCTCATCAAAGTCGCTGCACTTCAACCACTTCTCAGGCTTACAGGTGTCACTCATCAGATCATCTTTCTGAGTCCTGCACTCTGTCGTCATCTG
Source organism: Glycine max (assembly GCF_000004515.6). Classification (NCBI taxonomy): domain Eukaryota; kingdom Viridiplantae; phylum Streptophyta; class Magnoliopsida; order Fabales; family Fabaceae; genus Glycine; species Glycine max. Next base: position 2,429,881 of record NC_016090.4, read on the forward strand.
ATCACCCCACGAAACAACCTCTCCCAGAGTCCGGCCAAAACTATCCTCATCATCCTCAATCAGCTCCGTGTCCTTGCCATCCCCATAAATCCTCTCGTGATGATTACTCCAGTTAGCCAAATCATTGTCCCCAACCAACACATCATCCTCCACCACCTTATCAGTAATCAACTCAATCGCCCCCGGCTTCAACCCCACTTCCCCTATACTCCTAACCTTATTCAAAACCTCGAACAACTCCCTGGAGACAGCCGCTAAGATCTCCCTTGGCATCTTCCCAACCTTCCCTTCCAACATCCCCACCTCAGTCCTCAACTCCTGCACCTGCTGCATCACCGAAAACTGCAAATCCCCACCACCACCACCATCCTCCTTCCCCAACAACCCCCCAAACCCACCCTCACCATCCATCTCCTCACTCACCCCATACACATTACTCTCCTGAACCATCAAAAACCCACCACCCTTATGCCCTACAACCCTATGCATAATCCTCGCATTCCCGTCCAACGGCCCTGGCTCATGCCCTGAATGCACAGCATATAACTTAAAAACCGCCACCCCTTCCTCCTGGTACACAAAACTCTTATCCTTCTCATTGTAATTCGCAATCGGCACAATAGCCCTAATCCTAAACCCACATCCACATCTTTTAGAAGCATAAGGCTCCCTCTTCAAAACCTTAGATTTCTTAGCAGCAGGCTCTCCAGCCCTATGGCAAGCATAGTCCTTAACCTCAGCCATAAAAGGCTTATACCTAATATACTTCTGCCTAATGCAAAGCACAACCTTGTGCTTTGCGGCGAGCTGCTGGAGCCGGTCAGGGACTTCCCCGGCCGGCACCTCGAAGCTCTCGGTGTACTCGAACCGTCGCCGCTTGCCACGCGAAATGGCGGCGGAGGGCTCTCCGGAGCCCTCAGTGGCGGAGGAGGAGCAGACGGGGCAGGCGGCGACGCAGACTCGGATGAAGCTCTCAGGGATGCCGTAGAATTTGGCCCCGACGGTCCAGTGGTGCTTGATGCGGTCGAGGGTGTCCTTGAGGTTGAGGTGGCTGAGGTCGGTGTCGGCGTGGTGGGACATGACGATGTGCTGCCACTGGTTGAGGTGAGGGACGAACTGGTGAGGGTTGTTTTTGAAGCAGAGGAAGTGGGTGTTGGTGGAAACGTCGTGGTGCGTAGTGAGCTTGTCCTGGATGCGTTTCCAGGCGGTGAGGTAGGCGGTGTCCTCATTGCGGTCCTTCCAGACGGTGCGCCAGGAGGAGAGGACGGAGGAGGGGGTGGCGGAGCGGATGTCGGAGGGGGAGGGGAGGCGGCGGAGGAGGAGGGAGCGGAGCATAAGGGCGTGGGAGGAAGGGGTGAAGGTGTAGAACTGGGAGGAGATGTGGGGGTCGGGGGAGATGAAGAGGGGGTTGGAATTGGAATTTGGGGGTGTGGAAGGGGAAGAGTGGGAGGAGGAGGGGGAGGAGGGGAAGAGGAGAGAGAAGGAGGAGGAGGTGGTGTTGCTGGGGAGAGGGGGGTTGTGAGGGGATAGATCGGGGGGGTGCGGGAGGAAAACCTCGTCTTCCTCTTCTTGTTTGTTGGAATTATTCATGCTGAAGATGAAGATGAAGAGGGTGGGTGTGTGGATGGGGAAAGTGAGGAAAGTGAGGAAAGTGAGCAGTGATGACTTTATCTCTCTCTCTCTCTCTCTGTTTCTGTTTGTTGCTGAGGTTTTGTTTTGTGTTGTCTTGTGCTTTTTTCTCTATCACTCTGATGACGTTTGGGCTTGGGTTTGGGAGATTGGGGGTGGGTTCGGGAGCATTGCTACGTGCAACCCAGCAAAATTGCTGGTATACTCAGTAATTGCACAATTTTCCCATTTTGCCCTTCTGATAAAAAATAGAGGTTGACTAATCCCTTATGAGGCTTACAGATTGGGCGGATTAGCTAATCCGTATGAGACTTATGGACTAGCCCAATCCGTAAGTGTTTTTTTTCAAAAACATGTTTTACGAATTAATTTGAAATTAATGGTTCAAGCAAGAGTCAAACCTGTGACTTTTGCGTTATTAGCATGACAATCTAACCAGTTGAACTAATAGGTCAATTATGTTATAAAATAAATAATGTTGTTATATATAACACTAAAATTTCTAATGTATATTTAATGTGCATGTAAATTTAAATAATAAATTTTGTGACAATTAATTTTGATATAACTCGTACAGGTTAGCAACCAAATGATCCAACATGCACCAAAAAAATTGAACTAAAAAGAAGAAGAAGAAGAAGAAGAATAAGCAAGGGTGATAACACATGCGTACCAACAAGGTGAGTTTACGTCCAATTAGAGATAAAAGAAAAATATAAGAGTGTTAAAATATTTTTTGGTTGAAAATAGTGTCATGTCTTTTATGGAGTTAAGAGGAAGAAGATGAAGATATTTTAGACATAAGTTTTCATTAAAAGTCATGTGACCAACATGTATCCACTTTCTGTTAAATTATTAAATGATGTTTAGGAGGGAGGGGGTCTGGGTGTAATGTGAACTAAACAATTAAGGGGGTTTTTGTAGGGTTCCAAAAAGGAGTGGTGTTGGGTGCAATTTGAAAAAAAAAACACAAGGGGTGCAAGTGTGAGGAAGAAGATGAGAGTATTTTATACATAAATTTTCATTAAAAGTCATTATGCCTACTTTCTACTAAATTATTAAACGGTGTTTAAGGAGGGAGGGGTTTGGGTGTAATGTGAGTTAAACAACTAAGGGATTTTTTGTAGGGTGCAAAAAGGGGAGGTATAGGATGCAATTAAAAAAAAACAAAAGGGGTGCAAGTGTAATTTAATATTGTCTCACACTTTTAGGGACTAAATCAGAATTTTGGTTATTCACTAATTTACACATTTAACAATTAAAATTATCATTATTTTTTTTATTGATTAAGGGATTTCGTGTGTATTTTATTTTGTTAAATAAAAGGTGGTTTTGAGTTATGTAATGATAAAAATTGTTATTGATTTTTTTTAAATCAAAATTGTTCTTATGGATAATGAAGTATCTTGAATTTAATTATCATAAAATTGTACATGTTTAACTAATAGTATTGAGTTTGAATATCAATTGTGTTTAACTTTTATTAACTCATAGTGGATTTATTTAATTGGTTGAAGTTGTGGATGGTACATGTGATTTGTATAAAAAATGATTTCTCTATTAATATGTTAATTTTGATTGATGGGATAAATGTTTGTATGATATGGTATTTTCTAGAGTTCGTTATGTGTTACTAAATTGATAAGTTGGTGTGGTAAATTAACAAATGGTTATGTTCATCAAGATATTTTAGTTAGTTTTTAATTTTTTTATTAGTTGAAAAGTTCATTTGTTTATTCAGTTAGTAAACTTTTTTTAGTAACTTTTCAGCTTGCGTTTTTGAAACCCTAGCTTCTACCTTCTAACTTCAAACTTTTTTATATTTTCTTCTTTTTTATACTAAATGTATTTATCAAATTTTTTCTTACTCTTTTTAAATAAATCGGGATTTTATTATTTTTTTCTTACCCATTCATATGTTTGTTGTCTTTTTTTTTCCTTCAACGTATAGACCCCTCATTTTGTTTCACAACATGCACACTAACTTATTTTTTTTCAAGTAATGATATTTTTAATTTTTTTCACTCCCCATGTAATGCTTGGATAGATTCTCTACACAATATTTTGATTGTGAATTTTCCTAGTATGAATGAGTAAAAAAAGAAAAACAATAAAAAAGAAACATAAGGGATGAGTTAAAAAAATATTTTATTAATTTAGCATTATAAATCAACACATCGTTAATGATAGACTATACAATTCTTTTTTTATTATATTTTACATTTTTTATGTTAGAATATTTTTTTAACCATTGTATCACTTATAATATTTAATAATTTATTATTTCAACATTATATTTTGTCTATTATTTTTTGAATAATTTTATATAAGATTATTTATTTTAACTATTACACTAATTAACATAATAAAAATATAACGTTTACTTAAGTGTCTTTTCTTCTATTATTTTAAACATGATTAAAAATATTTTAAGAAATAGTGTAAGATTAATAGTTGAATACTTAATATGAAAAAATGTAATATAAAATAGTATAATATAAATATGTCTATTTTTATCATTTTACATTTTTTAGCTACTTTAACATCTAGTTTTATCGAACACTTTTAATGTAATAAAACTAATTTTTTTCAACTTTCAACTTCTAGCTAGCTTTTTAGCTTCCAGCTAATTTTTCAGGTAATTTTATCAAACATAACCAAAAATTAATAATTTGATCTAACAAAGACACTTTAAGAAATCAATCTGAAAGTTCTTAAAATCAAGAGTCAAAATGAAATAAAATAGTAATGAATGAGATAAAAAAATATATTTTAACCTTTAGTTTTATGAAATAACATAATTAATTAAGAGTATTAGTTATTAGGTGTGGCGTATTTGTTATAGGAAAAAAAATAGAGTTTTGTTTTCTCTAGCAATGTCACCAAATTGCATCCACAGCCAAGAAAGTAATCAAATAGGGAGGTAACCAAACAATCAAAACCTAATATCTCATTTAGAGATGAAATGTTGGGTAATAAGTAGTTTGTGCCTAAGATGGACATAATAGACCTAATTATACATAAACTTGTTCGTATATAATATGAGGAAAGTAATCATATGCTTCCAAAGGTCTTATTGGATGAACGGGTTTTTAAGAATTATGTTGCCCTTGGTAAAATGACTTTGTCGTTAAGCTTTTTGGAGAAAAAGATGGGTTATAAGATTTTGGTGACTTTAGTAATGTGAATGTGAATAATGATTTGTTCACGGTGAAGGTAGATCTCGTTGAGAATTGGAAAAAGATAATTTATAGTTTATAATATGAATGTGGAAAATAGTTTATTCACCCATTGATGATTTTTTATCAACACTTGGCAATCAATAAATGATAGGTTTACTTTCCCCATACTAAAGTTAATGTACAATTGTTCGGATTAGATTTTTAGTCTTAATCTCGTTTATTATGACGAAAACTTTCTCTTAGCAATGTTGTTGGTAGTTATTAAATTGATCAAAGTAGATAAAGTGTATTTTCACGTATATGCGTTGAAATAAATCTTACTCAGTCTGTTCTCAGTGAGATTTGGCTAAATTTTATTTTAGGAGAAGATTTCGCTAAATGGGCATTGGTATAAGGTTCAGTGTGAAGGTCTTCATATTATTCATGCAAAATGTAGTTTTTCTTAACATGTAGTACAAAACTATGCTAAACAACCCCACGTGCGGTGGTAGATACAAATAAGCAAATGGTAGGGTGCTAAGCTCCTGAGACAACCATGTCAAGTATTGGTGTATTGCAACAGCCACATTGATGTCTAGTTGCGACAAAAAAAATCTAATAATTAAGAACAAAACAGTTGAAATATAGCCACCCATGCATGCTGACTAGTGGTTAATTAGACGCAAAAAGAAATGCCCTATATTAAATACCAAAGATTCAGTTATAAAAGGTAATATGGCTCCTAATAAAAACAAGTTGATTGCTCTCTCAAATTTGGTTGCAGGTCAATCACATTGAAAGATGCTGCAAAAATTAAAGAAAAAGTGAAAATTTTGCCTCTAAAGGTTAACAAATGCTCCTAAAGTATGCACAAAGACAAAAAGACATTATCATGACAAGGTGGTCATGAGACAAATAATCGTATCTCTCACGGACAAGGTATCAAGACTAGCAAATTTAATTAATGAAGCATAGGAACGTGCACAAATCAAAGAAAAAACAACTTGTAAGGAAAACTCTCACTACTTTAAAAAATATTATACAACGATGGTTTTAAGACACATTTAAAGACGGTTTTAAATTATTTTTGAATTCAATGCCGTGGAAAGTTAAAACTTTTATAATAGTTTTATAAAAATCGTCTTAGAAAAAAATATTATTCTAAAATGATTTTTAACTAAAAATAATCTTATAATAATATCATTCTAAGATGGTTCTTAAAGTGAAAATCGTCTTAAAAGATCATCATTTTAAGATAATTTTTAATTTACAATTATCTTAGAAAAACACATTTTTAAGATTGTTCTTGACTAAAAATCATCTTAAAATAATGTTATTTTAAAATTATTTTTAGCTCAAAAGAAATTTGAACCAAGTAAAAAAAAGTACAAACGAGTTAAAAATGGAATGCAAAAATGAAATTTGAACAAAACTAAGCTACATGTAGACGAATCAATTCCAACTTGTCTACACCTATCAAAAGCCAAAAAGAAGGAAAAAGAAAGGAGACAACATCTTGTAAATGTAAAAGAAAAATGAATCAACATAGTTACCCACAACCTTCTCAGAGTTATTGGATCGTTCATACCAATTGGATTCGCACTAATTTACCACTAAATTTGTGGAAGTTATGAACCCAGAAAAAATGCAAAGGAAGAGGAAGATGAAAATCAAGAACATATATTGGAAACAAAGATAAAAATTGCAATATCCTTTTAAGATGAAAGAACAGTTTTATTTTTAAAGTTGGTGTTTAATTTTATATTATTTATGTGTATAAATTAAAAAGTAAAATTGTCTAATTCTTTTATCGGTAACACAAGAGTTTTCTTGATAAGACCAACATTTACATTTTTTTTAGAAGAATATCAAGAGTTACAAAGAAACTAGATATTTAAATTATAAAATTAATAAAATGGTTTTATATTTTTTATAGAAAACTAAAGAATGCATATCCGTTAATAAATTTTTAATAGAAAATTTTAATTAATATTTTAATAAAATAGATATGACTTGTGTGGATTTTTTTAATGGATATTTTGTCTTATTTGATATTTGAATTTTTATTTATTTATGACACTTTTATATTTTGCTTTATGTGTAATTTATAGTCTTTACTTATAAATGAGAAAAAAATATTGGTAGCATACTCATTTATATATTAAAACCTATGTAAATTTAAATAGCATATCCTACTGATTATGTATACCTCTTTCGCATCAATTCTTTGTAAGATCACTATTGTGAACCCCTATCACGTATCGAAGCATACTGCGAATTATGTCACTATGGTTCTATTGCTGGCATGGAGGTTCAACTATGGTTCTAAATTCGTATTTCTCTTGATATCATTATATTAGTGCTAAGAGTAAAAAGGACAGTATATATAGCAAGGCCTGATTTATATTTTTCTTGATATCATTATATATGGGTGGGGCCCATCTATAAGTGTTAAGTCTGCTTTTCACTTACAGACCCGAAAGCTATTGCACTAATGACTACTGTATTATGATTTGGTCTTGTCTTTGGTGTGTGTTGTTCTTGGCTAGGAATCTCAATCAGAAAAATTTTATTGCATAGGGACAAGTGTGTCTAGGTATACATTCACGTCACATGAGTAGAGGTCAGCAATAGTATAAGTGGTGGAATTTTATCTTCTAGTTTCATGAATGAATGGATTAACAAACAAAAAAAATAAAAAATGAATGAATGTTAGAGAGGGAGGGACAACATCTGGGGAATGATTTTTCATTCCTCCAAGAATGTTATTCTTAGGAATGATATTTTTTAAAAAAATCTTGTATACCTATGTTTGGTAATTTTATATAGTTTCAAAATTTTGATGATAAAACATATGTTTGGTAATTTTATATAGTTTCAAAATCTTTTATATAGTTTCTATCATATATAATATTATATATGATCAACGTATATTGAATTGTTTTGAAACAGAAAAATGGAAAAATGGAAAACTAAATCCTGAACCTGATCTCTTAAAGACTCTTCAGATGATTTCAGAGCTTGAAGATAATTAATCACCAATTTCGGTGCTAGAAAGTAGAAAGAAGAAATAATTTCTTAGCTATATATTGAAAACATACGAAACAACTATTAACAAAATCATGTAATGAACAGATAATACATGTCACTTGCTTAACAAGCATAAACTAACGTGGAGTAGTCTCAGCAGATATAAAAGGTTCATTTTGAAATGAAGAATGCCACTTCTGAATCTCAGATTTTGCAGCCTTAAGTTCATTCTGGAAAATCCAGTGATCCAGGAAAACGATTTTAGGAAACAAAAAGGTACAAATCAACCTATATGCAAAACTTTGGGCCAGGCTGGTAAGATACTCAACTCTAACAACTTACGGTAATGTTGCTAGGTACACCCAGCATTATTGCTGGTGCACCCAGTATTCTTTGAAAATGGTAAAATTGTCCCTGTTAATTTCTTCCCTTACGGATTAAGTTGATCCGTAAGTTGATTTTTAAGACTTACGGATCAAATTGATCCATAAGTTAATTTTTAAGACTTACGGATCAAGTTGATCCGTAAAAGACTTACGGATCAAGTTGATCCGTAAGTCTTAAAAATTAACTTACGGATCAACTTGATCTGTAAAAAGTATTTCTATCTTTTCGTGATTAGTGTTGGGTGCACTAACAATAATGCTGGGTGCACCTAACAGCACTCAACTTAGGGTCTGCTATGTGAATTATCTCTAATCTAGAAGAGTGTATATGGGCATTCTTTTATCCACATCATTCATAATCATAGAGTTAATAGAAAAATTATAACTAAAGTACGGTTCCTTTAATAATAGTAACATTAGTTCAATTTTTATTAGCAATTTGTTAAAGGAAAACATACTTGGCATGTAGCAAGCATGCCTTTACAGTTCTGAAGACTGCAAAAAACAAAGTTAGAGAAAAATTTTAGGCACAAACAGTTCAATGCAATTTTACATACAAATAATCTATGAACGTTGCAGTAAAAGTAACACGTTATAAGCTCAAATCCTCACTTGTAACTGGTACAAAGCAAATCCACCGCAAGTGAACATAAAAAACAGCAAGCTGGTATAGGATCAGCTACTATTCATTACCCAAAATTAACTTAGAAATCATTTGGTTTTATATATTAATATTATTAGTTATAAAGTTACTTAACAACATTCAGTTTAGCTAACAACCCATAAAGAATAGCAACTCCAAGAGGCTAAAGCGGGTACAATTTTATTGAACTTATAAAGAATGCAGTCATGCTTCCTGCGTTACAAGGAAGGATATTAACAGGCTTTCACCAACATATCCAAATAAAATAAATAAAAGTTTTTTGTTCATCCCTGCTAGACAGGATGTTGAAATTCATACAATTAGAGGTATAAAAAGGAAAGGGGTCTGATTAAGAATTAGTCATATTGAACACTACGAACTATAAAACCACCATAGCCATGTTGCATATGCCATAGTGAGGAGGATAACTACCGAATTAGCCAACGAATGCTAGATAATGCGTTAGAACACAGACCAAGTGGCAACAAGCTCAGGTGATTTTACCATATTAGGACATGCTTCTTGAATGCTGTCAAAGCAGGGGCAATCTCCCACTCACTGAATCCACAGAAGATTTTGGTCCTGACATAAATCCTGTAACATGTAAAGCCATTCAATCAAAAAGTAGCATATTATTTGTCAAGGAAAAAGCTGTCAAGATTGGGAGCAACTTTGAAAAACATCAGCATCAAATCCATGAGTGTGTAGCATCCCATTGTTCAATTAATTGCAAAAGTATTTAGATTTTCTTGTACGTGTTTTTGGTCATACATTACATACAACATACAAGCAACAGGGAAGCTTACCAGGTCCAACAGCAAGAACAGTCTTTGATCTTGGCAAAACCTCAAGACATAAAAGCCTTAGCAATAATACTAACAAACAACAACAACGAGAAGGTGTGATGAGATGAAAGCCAACCCTTCAAGACTAATGCATTCCTAAGAAGTTACTATTAACAACTTAAGTACCAACTCTATGGTAGATTTTTAAGGTAGCTTTGTTCTTTATTTTTACCCATATATGAAATACTACCACTGTTCGTCCAGCATCAACAATAACAAAAGTACACTTTTATCTGATATTCACCATATTGCTTATAACATAGTGAGTGTATGTTATGACTTGGACTTCGAGGACCAAGAAGCCTCCGAGAGAAAGAGAGAGAAAAGATGATGGAAATGATATTTGCTTATTATTCCATGTATGAAGTTTTACAAGCTTTTATATTTCCTGGAATTGAAATCTAACTGAATCCGTTATTGTACAAGCACGTGCTACTTCTAGAATATTCTATGCTTTCTAGCAGAAGTAGTTATCTGCTTCTCCCCTCCATGCATGGCCCTTAACTGAATTGCACGTAGTCTTCCATGTATACTGGAGTTTTCGTCTTCCTCTTGGGCCTTCCCTCGTGTTGCTGGCCATTTGTTATCTGCAGCCCTTCTTCATTATTCGCAACACTATTTGCTATCTGCAACCCTTCTTCATTACTCGTAACACTCCCTTGCCCTTCAAAGAACACCTTGTCCTCAAGGTGATGAAGCTTTTTAAAGGCTGACCATTCTTCCCATGAAGCTTCTTCGAGTGGAAGGTCCTTCCATTGGACTAACACCATGCGCTTAGGTCCCATTTCTGAAGGAATCATTTTGGATGCAATGATGGCTAAGGGAGTCATGACTGGTTCATTATCCATGGCTACCGGAGGAAGATCAACCGAATCCTGTGGTGGATCAGTAGCCATGTAGGGTTTAAGGAACGATATATGGAAAACATTGTGGATGCGTGACTGTTCTGGTAGCTGCAACTGGTACGCTACCTTCCCCATCTGTGCCGTGATTCGAAAAGGCCCATAATACCTCTTGGTCAGCTTAGAGTAAGTGGTATCCGCGACTGAAGTCTGGCGTCGTGGTCTTAGTTTAACTAAGACCCAATCCCCTACTTCGAACTCTTGCTCCCAACGATGCTTATCCGCCATTTCCTTCATCCGTGTTTGTGCTTTGGTCAGCTTCTGACGTAGCAATTCGAATACTGCTTCCCTTTGACTAAGCATATCGTCCACTGCATCGACCTTGGTTGTCCCTGAGATGTAGTGAGGGAAGTTGGGGGGTTTTCTACCGAAAGTAACCTCAAACGGAGTGACGCCGGTAGCTGAGTGACATGAAGTGTTATAGGACCATTCGGCCCATAACAAATAACGACCCCACAACGATGGTTTCCGATGAACAAATGCTCGTAGGTATTGTTCTATGATGCGATTCGCCACCTCAGTTTGCCCATCTGATTGCGGATGGTATGTTGAACTGAGGCGAAGCTTTGTTCCACTGAGAGAGAAGAGTTCCCTCCAAAAATTGCTCACGAATAATGGATCACGGTCTGAGACAATGCTTCTCGGCATTCCGTGTAAACGTCCCACTATATCCATGAATAAGCTGGCCACAGTGCGTGCATTATGATGAGTGGGTAGCATACCCAAGCTGGCCACAGTGTCTACAATTACCAGAATGCAAGTATTTCCCTTGTAAGCTGGTAACCCTACAATAAAATCCATGGATAAATCTTCCCATGGTTGTACCGGTACCGGGAGAGGACACAACAGCCCCGCTGGTTTCCTATTGTTGTACTTGGTACACTGGCAGGTTAAGTAGCTTGTGATGAAAACATGAGTATCTGCTCGAATGGAGACCCACGTGAAGCTTTCTTGTAAACGATGCAACGTTTTCTGAATGCCCATATGACCACCTGTAGGTGATTGATGGAATTCTTCAAGTAATAGTTTGATGAAAGATGAGCCTGAAGGGATCCATATTCGACCTCTGTGTAAAATTAGACCTGAAGCTATTGTGTATTATGGGTGTGCATCAGGTTCCTTTTGAATCTTGTTATATAACTCCGTAAAAGCTGGGTGAGACGCCATTTCCTAGCGAAGATCTTCTAGAAAATCAAATTGAGGCATGGATAGTAAGGAGAATGATGCAGGTGACTCTTCCTCAATCTGTGACAAGGCATCCGCCACTACGTTGGCTCGTCCCGCGCGATATTGAATCGTGAAGTCGTAGCCCAGCAAACGTGCCAAGTAACGGTGCTGCTCCGGCGTCTGGACCGTTTGGCTCATGAGCTCTCTCAGGCTTCAATGATCAGTAACTATAATGAACTTGTGACCTAGCAGGTACTGTCTCCACTTCTTGACGGCGGAGGTTATGGCTGCGAGTTCTCGGACATATGTTGATGCATTCATCAATTTCGGGCATAATTGCTTACTGAAGAAGGAAATGCAGTGATCTTCTTGCATAAGAACCGCTCCCATACCTGTCCCTGACGCGTCCGTTTCGACAACAAACAGGATTTTGAAGTTGGGTAAGGCTAAAACAGGAGAAGCCATGATTGCTTCTTTAAGTTTCTGAAAGGCCTCACTGGCCGCCGGAGACCACTGGAACTGCGCGTGACATAGTAGCTTAGTAAGGGGTGCTACAAGAGTTGCATATCCCTTTATAAATCTTCTATAGAATCCAGTGAGACCTAAGAACCCTCGCAATGCTCTTGGCGATCGTGGTGTTGGCCATCCCTGAATGGCCTGAACCTTCTCCGGTACTGGTCGTACACTGTCTCCCGCCACGACATGGCCCAGATACTCCAATTGCTTTTGAGTGAACATACATTTGGAGAGTTTCAGTGAAAACTTTCCTGTTACAAGAATCTGCAAGGTGTTTTCCAAGTGAGAGATGTGATCTGTTATGGTCTTGCTATATATCAAGATGTCATCGAAAAAAACGATGATGTATTTTCGCAGACATGGCCGGAACAGTTGATCATTGTGGATTGAAAAGAAGAAGGTGCATTACAAAGGCCAAAGGGCATTACTCGAAACTCGTAATGCCCTTGATGCGTTCAAAATTCCGTTTTGCTAACATCTTCCTCCCGCATGAGGATTTGATGATACCCTTGCATCAGATCAAGCTTCGAGAACCACCTAGCTCCTCCAAGTTCGTCCAGAAGCTCATCCACCGTGGGGATTGGAAACCGATCTTTCACCGTAACCGCGTTCAGAGCTCTATAATCTACACAGAATCGCCATCCTCCATCCTTTTTCTTTACCAGTAAAACGGGTGATGAAAATGAACTTGAGCTTGGTTGAATGAATCCTTTTTCAAGCATGGCATTCACTTGGTCCTCTATCTCCTGTTTTTGATAATAGGGGTATCTGTAGGGCTTTACATTCACAGGAGCTGTATTTGGTAGTAGGGTTATGGCGTGGTCCGTGGGTCGCAAGGGTGGTAAGGTTGCTGGGGGTTGAAACAATGAAGAGTATCTGGTAATCAAGGATGTAATTTCCGGGAGTGTGTGTGTTGCAGGTTGGGGTGGGGTATGCTTTTCCACACGAACGTGAAAGAACGTGCTTGTTGGATTCGTGTAAAGTAAACGACGAAGTTGTGAGGGTGTTACCTGTTCCAGGTTCTTCTCGCGATCACCCTTCAATTCTATTAACTTGCCTCCAGTGATGAACTTCATGTTTAATGAAGTATAATCAGTGAGTACTGGGCCTAGAGTCTTCAGCCATTGTACTCCTAATACCACATCCGCACCACATAGTGGTAAAATATGGAAGTCTATCATGAATAAGTGTTTTTGAATCAGCACCGTGACACCGCTACATCGTTGTTGGCACCTAATCTCTTCGTCGTTGCCCATCGTGACTCGTAGAGGTACTATGTCTTGCGTGGATAGCTTTAGTGTTGTTACTACTCTATGGTGGAGGAAGTTATGTGTACTTCCTCCATCAATCAAAATGCTAACATGGAGATCTTGAATGGTTCCCGTCATGCGTAACGTCTCGGGAGCTGAATGTCCTGATAGTGTGTGTAAGCTCAGCTGCGTCGGAGGAGATTCAGATAGCGTTTCTGGTGGTTCTGGGAGCAATTCCGGGCTCTTTCCTTCGTCTGGTACAAATTCATCATCATCTGCTATCAGTAAGAATAGGGATGGGGAACATTTGTGACCACGCGAGAATTTCTCATCGTAGTGGAAACATAATCCCTTCTCGCGACGTCAAGCTAGGTCTTCCGGTGACAAGCGTTTGAACGGGATAGAAGAACTTGGCGTTCTCTGCGGTGTAGGTAATAATGGCGGTGTGGAGCTGGATGGCGGTGACCGTGTCGGTATCGTGGATGTCTGAAAACGTTGTGTTGATGATCTACGAGCGTCTAGTAATTTTTCTTCTTGTAATCTCGCATACGCAACTGCTTGACTCAAAGAGATTGGTTGTAAAACCTGCACCTCTCTTCGTATGGCTGGCGTTAACCCTGAAATAAAGCAGCTTAACACGAATTGCATTGGTATTCGGACTATACGGTTTGCTAACGATTCAAACTCCGTCAGATAAGCATTCACTGACGTTCGTTGCTGCAGCTTGCATAACAAACCTGTAGGATCCTCGTAGGTAGATGAAGCAAAACGCGAGTGTAACGAGTGCAAGAAAGCTGACCATGACGATAACTGAGTGTTACGATGCATCCATTGGAACCATGCCAAAGCAAGCCCTTCCATATAGAATGATACTATCGTCAACCTCTCATGATCAGGTGTGGCGTGATACTCAAAAAACTGAGTTATTTTGAAGGTCCAGCCCGTAGGATCCGAGACATCGAACCTCGGGACGCCGAGCTTTAGACGGTGCGTGGAACCCGCCGCCGTTGGCGTTTGTCCTGCCGAGGAAGACGATGGCGTCTGCGGTGGTTGTTGGTTTGCTTCAAGCTGTGACATCCTTTGGAGGAGATCATCTATCTTCGTGTTCATTGCTAGCTGCGACGCCGAGAGCTTTGCAATTGCATCTTCTAATCGATCTACGGAAACCCTAGAACGTGTTGCTTTCGCCATTGATGCTCAATGAAAGCACCACTGTTATGACTTGGACTTCGAGGACCAAGAAGCCTCCGAGAGAAAGAGAGAGAAAAGATGATGGAAATGATATTTGCTTATTATTCCATGTATGAAGTTTTACAAGCTTTTATATTTCCTGGAATTGAAATCTAACTGAATCTGTTATTGTACAAGCACGTGCTACTTCTAGAATATTCTATGCTTTCTAACAGAAGTAGTTATCTGTTTCTCCCCTCCATGCATGGCCCTTAACCGAATTGCACGTAGTCTTCCATGTATACTGGAGTTTTCGTCTTCCTCTTGGGCCTTCCCTCGTGTTGCTGGCCATTTGTTATCTGCAGCCCTTCTTCATTATTCGCAACACTATTTGCTATTTGCAACGCTTCTTCATTACTCGTAACAGTGTATCTACTCTTGTGTATTACAATGGTAACATGATTTCATCATATGAAGGGATAATGTTTGAATGTCTTAGTGGTTTTAAAGTCATCACAATAAGTGAGGACGTGTTGTTTGATGTCTTAAGGAAAACTATTTTATACACCAACAGAGGTCGTATAATTTTACATGATATTTTTTTTTTACCATCAACCAATTTATGTAGGTGATGGTTGTATTGAATGCTATTGTATGAAACTCAAACTCGACGATGATGTGAGAAAAATATTTTTGATCTATTCGGAATTTAATACCAAATGTCCGATTGAGTTGAATGAAATTTTTGGGCGTTCTCTAAATGAAATTGTTACCTTGCTGCACAAATCAAGAAAATCAAAATCTGTTGATGAGATCATTGTTCTGATGCGTGATAAATCTATGTAGTCATTGCACAAACTAGTTGTTCAATCTTTTTTATGTACTTTAATCATGTTAGTCCTTGAGTTATTTATCTAAGCTTTCTTTATTTTTTCGTCTTCTTCAATTTAGATAAACTTGGTTTTATTTTTTTTTAGGTATGTTTAGTTTCAAATTATGTCACCTATTCTAAATATTTTCATTTAAGGATTATTTGTTTTTTTAAAATACTATTTGATAAAAATGGATTTAAATGTTTTCCTTAAAATAAATTAATTTAAAATGAATTTCTTGGCATGCTCAGTGGAATTGACAACATGGTAGAAAGGTTTGAAAAGAATTTTAACTAAAAAATATATAAAATTAACAACGACATATGCAAAATAAAAATTTATTTTTTATAAAAAATTATATATTAATTAATAAAAAAATAAAAAATAAAAACAAATAACAAAAAACATATAAATAAAACACATTTAAGAAATTAATTTTCCAAAATCAATTTCTTAACTGAGTTTTAAAAAAATGAATGTTTAGAATGACCAATATCTCACCTTAAATAGTATTTTATATTAGTTGAATAAATAATTTTTTAACTTATATTATTTATATATTTTTTGTATTTTTTATGTAAAAAACTCTAAAAATGAGTCAACAACAAAAAGTAGACCAAGATAAACTTCGTAATTTTTAATTAACACTGATTTTAGGCTATAAAAGTCTAGCTCATTTTTACTAAAAAATATTTATTTCAAATTAAAGTTTTTAGTTAGGTCTATAACATGATTAAGTATTTATTTTATATTGATATTTAATTTAAGATTATTTTAAATTTGTTCTTGTTTTATTTTTAATTCTAAAAAATTTGTTAATCCCTATTGACATGACACTTGTGACATAATAAATTTTTTTATTGAGGTAACACGTGCTAAAATCATCATTTGCTAAAGTGATCCTTGTTAACGTCAACTACTATTTGTCGCATCAGTTACCATTAGTAATTCTTAACAACAAGAACCAAATGCGAGTAATATAACATATTCTATGGACTTTCTAAAAAAATTACATGTACTAAAATCAATAAAAAATAGTAAATTATGAGGAAAAAATACATTTAAACTTTTATTTTTTAACTACATTAATATCAACCATTAATCAATTAATATATTAATAGAAAAAAAACTTAAAATAAATAAGAATGAATGATGATCGGAAATCTTCTTTTTCTAGGCAGACCAGAAAGCTTATCCAACTCTTCGCAATTCATGTCATGTCAATAGTAACTTGTGCAGGAAAATAAGTTGAAACTTAGTGGCCAATATATCCCAATATCATTACGTTTCTATTTCTTTTAAAGTTAAAAAATATTTTTTAATATTTTTAATAAAAACTTCACATTTTCATATACATATGTATTTTAACTTAATTTAATTAAACTTTATAATTATGTCAAAAAAATAATTTTATGAAATTTAATCCTTTTAAATTTAAATTAAATGAACATCAGAATGTTTTGTTTAGTTAAAATTAAAATCATTTGTTCACTTTATATACATGTTTTTAAGTATAAAATTTGTGTTTAAAATTAATTTACTCAAATATTTTAACCATGTTTAATAACTTTAAATTAATTATATCAAAATTAGTTTTACTAAAATCTAAAATGAAAGGGGCACTAGATTGACTAGGAAATAGGATGCCCCTATTTCCTATTAATTCCACAGTAAGATCAGGAACACCCTCCTGGAACACATGAACCAAAGATTATGACAGTTCTAGTTGTGGAGCACTGGTTCACAATTATACATTATGGAAGATGAAGTTAAGTCAACAAATATGACAAAAAAGGAAAGGAACTGGAATTTTCGTTTGTTTTTTAGGAATGCCGGTTGGTAATTTATTGAGTGCATGTGTATTTTGCATTGGTTAGCACTTGTCCAACTTAAATCGCAATGATATATGGTGGAATTAGATGTGACACATCGTATTAATAATTTGGGTCTGATGAAAATACCAGGAGAATGCCTCAATAGGATGCTTGTCTTTGGGCCATATGTATAATTGGATTGGATAGTTCTTATATATTTTATTTGTTTAGTTTATTAATTATTGATAGCTCATAGCTATAATATTCTTAATTAAGCTTTCCCTTATTAAGTTGTTTAAATTTTATTATATGTAGCTATCTTCAATTTCCAACCATTTTGATTGGGACAGTTTGGCTGATCTTGGTAGTATTATAGTGGTGGAATTTACCCTTGTATAAATGATTCTATCAAACCAACACCAACCACATTTGAATTCAATTATATTTTTCAATTATCAATTATATTTATAAAAAAAATATTTTCTCATTTTGTTTCGTGCAATACACTATACAGTGGTTTATTTATTGATTTTTTTTTTTTGAAAAAGGTTTATATGCTGATATTACTCAAATGATTTTTACTTTATTATTTTTTTTGAAAGAATTACTTTATTTCTATAAATGGACAAATGATTTTTTAATGTTGGGTGAGAGACCCTGGAATGACCTTATTGTCTTATTGCTTTCTTGACATGATAGCATTGGGTATTGGGTTTCATGTAGCAAAAAACTTATTAAAAACTAATAAAATTAATGAAGTAATAACTAATATTAATCTATTAAAAAAATTATAACAATAAGATTGAATTTAGTGGAAGAGAGTAATTTTTCACAATGTGATAAATTAATGTTCGAATCTTTATTAAAAAAATATTCACATTTAGTATCTGATCATGTCTCAAACAAGATTACTTTGAAAAGACCTATAAAAAATATATTTATTTAATTTTATCACTAATTGCCCTTATTTTCTTTCCTATTTCTACTTTATTTTTTTATTTCACTTTTTGCACTTATCAAAATTCGGAACTGGCACATGTCAGGGTGGACGAGGCTAAAGTGGGTTCATGGACTTCGCATGTCGGCTTTAAGAGAGATCTTTGTTAAAAGGACAGGAGGGGGAACCTGCAAAACAAAGGACTCTGGCACTCAAGTAAGTATATGAGTTAGGAGGTAAAGCATGTATATGCGTAAGTGTAAGCTCGAGAAAGTATTCGAGAGGTAATAAGTGGAGCGACATGTTTGCTCATGTGCTAGTGTGTGTGAGATGTATTAAGGGTTTGATGGAACCTGCTATTAATAGGAGTGGAGTGGAGCCGCGGGTTCTTGTTTGTAGGAACTGTTATAGCCTTTGCAGATAATTATCGGCTTGTAGATAATAACCGGTAGCTTATAGATAATGTTAAGAATAATACGTAGCTTAAAGATAAAAGTTAGTAGATAATTGTACCTTATAGATAATGTGTACTTTGTAGATAATTGAATACCTGCCAAGAGATAGGGAAGTTCAAATATATTTAAATATTAAGAGGTTAGAGATAACCTGACAGTTAGGGAGCCCCGCTGATAAGGGTCGTACGTCTGTGCTCTTGTGCTAGGGCTAACATGGAGGGTTGACACGTGCCTCAGAGTACCACATATGATGCCACGTGTATTTTGTGGATCCTGGACAGTACATAAGCCCTTCAAGCTCTGAGCCTGCTTGCGGGTGAAAGAGGTTGTCCAGTGTTGAAGATTGTTTAATGTCCGGGGCAGTAGCCATGACAAGTAGGAGGGTGACGAGTTTGTTTAGCCCCCAAGCATGGATAGGTGTTTGTCCGATGTCAGGTGTGGTAACCTCGACAAGTGAGAGAATTACAGGTCGATGTGGCTTGTCAAGCCCTTGAGCCTAGACAAGTTATCAGCCTTCGAGGATGATTTGTACCCCACTTCCCTTTACGTTGGACGCACCATCCACGTAGAGGTTCCACTAGTCTAGGGTGGTTTTGTCATTTCCAGCGAATTCTGCTAGAAAGTCAGCCATGAATTGTGTTTTCATGGGGGCCACGAGGTTCGTACTAGATGTTGAACTCTGAAAGTTCTACATACCAGGCCACTATCCTTCCTACGAGTTCAGGCTTTCGCAAAACCTGCTTGATGGGGTAGTTCATTTTGACTACCACTTGATGACTCTAGAAGTAGGGCCTGAGTCGTCGGGCCGAGGTAATGAGTGCTAGTACCATATTTTCTACCATTTGGTAGCACTTCTCGGCCTCATGAAGTATGCGGTTGGTGAAATAGATAGGGAGTTAATGCTTCCCTTCCTCTTGCAGAAGGGTCGAGTTAACAGCTTTGTTAGTTATTGAAAGGTATAGGAGTATGGGTACTCCTAGCCTAGGCCGACTCAGGATCGATGGTGTAGTTATGGTTTTCTTGAAAGCCAGGAAGGCTCGTTCACATGTCTCGTCCCACAGGAAGGGCTCAGTTTTCTTGAGCAGTTTGTAAAACGGCTTTGCCTTTTCGACAAGCTTCAGGAGGAACCTGGACAGGGATGCTAGCCTACCATTCATTTTCTGGACTTCTTGGACGTTGGTCGGGCTGTGCATCTCCAGTATAGCAGTGCATTTGTTGGGGTTGGCTTTGATCCCTTGGTGAGTGATCATGAAGCCGAGGAACTTGCCTCCGCCTACCCCAAAAGTACATTTTTCATGGTTGAGGCACATGTCATATTTGCAGAGTTCCCCAAAGAATTCTTCTAGGTCTGCCACGTGTTGGGCTATGCTTTTAGACTTGACGACCATGTCGTCCACATATACCTCGATGTTTTGTCCGATCTATTGTCTAAAGACTCAGTCCATCAGTCGTTGGTATGTAGGACTTGCATTTTTAAGGCCAAAGGATATGACCATGTAAAAGAAATTGGCATCTTTAGTATTGAATGTCGTTTTCTCCTCGTCTGGAGTGTGCATCCTGATCTGGTTGTATCTGGAGTAAGCGTCCAGGAAGCTTAGCACCTGGAACCCGAACGATCCATCGACTAGCCTGTCAATGTTGGGCAGAAGGTATGCATCTTTGGGCAGAAGGTATGCATCTTTATGACATTTTCTATTTTTTGTTGGCCTTTTTGACCATGATGACATTGGCTTGCCAGGTGGAATACCTGGCTTCTCTTATGAAGTTAGTATTGAAAAGTTTGTCCACTTCTTCTCTTATAACTTTGCGTCGTTCTTCTTTCATCTTCCTTTTCTTCTGTGATATCGATTTGGCCTAGGGACAAATGGCAAGTTTATGGCAGATAATGTTGGTATGGAGTCCCGACATGTCATATGGCTGCCAAGCAAACAAATTCATGTTTCTGTGTAGCACGTTAGCGATGCATCGATGCTCATGGCTGGTGAGGTCCCTACTGAGCTACGTACACTACCCGGGTTTAAGTCTGAGTTGCAACTTGATGAGCTCTTCGATGGGTTTGGGGCCTCCGTCTGAAGTGTCATCATGCGAATCTATATATAATTCATTATCCAGGCTTGCTTGGTAGGTAGTCAGGGCTCAGATTGAGGACCCATCATCCACGCTCATGACTTAAGTACCTTCAGCCACTGTGGGGTGAGGCTTAGCAGACTCCTTGGTAAGAGGATATGATGCTACCTTCAGGCTCTCTGCATAGCACTGTCGTGCTTGCTTTTGGTCTGCCTTGACAGTTATGATCTCCCCAATTAGGGTAGGGAATTTCATTTTCAAATGCAGCATGGAGACTATGGCTCCAAGCTCGTTAAGTGTTTTCCTACCAATCAAAGCTAAATATGATGTATCTGCATCAACAAGTAGATATCTTATTGTGAAGCTCCTAAATATATGGCCTTGACCAAAAGTGGTCATTAAGTCCATGTAGCCCCTGGTCTCTACTTTCTCGCCTGCAAAGCCAAGGAGTGGACCAGGGGAGACCTCAAGCCTCTGGAAAGTTCTCCAATATAGGATATTAGTGGAGCTGGCCTGGTTGATGAGAACCTTAGGTACTATGAAGTTTGCGATGATGATGGAGACAACCATGCGGCCGTCCTGGTTGATGGGATTGATACCCTTGAAGTCTCTATCTGTGAAAGTGATAGGAGGGAGACTTCGTTGTAATGGTGTATTGAAAAAATTGATGTTGATGTCCCAAATGGCGTGAAGATGGCATTTTCGGGACTGACTGGATTGTCCTCCATAGGAAAATCTGCCTATAATGGTGTTGATTACACCTCTGATTTGTTGGGCGGGTTCCTATTCTTGCAGAGGTTGTCGCTTGCGCCATTATTGGTGATGTCTCTATCTACTTCTATCTTTCGCTCTATCTCTTCTTTTGTTTGCATCGTGATTCCTCTGCTGCTCTTCTTGATGTCCTTTGGGTCTTGCTCCTGTTTGGTGGTTGTCTGATCTTTTAACAAACTGGGCTAAGTACCCAACTTGTATAAGTTCTTTTATCTTGTCTTTTAGGGCCCCATCAATCTTCTGTGTTATGACCAATACCGCGATGGTACCTGCAATAGTTAGTCATGTCTAACCCCGACTTAGGAGGTTTCGTCGAGGGTAGCCTGATGGGTACCTCCAAGTTGAAAGCTTCATCTAGAATTGTAATGCGTTTGGTCGTTAGGGGTGTGTAACGCTCGTACCCAGGCCCTTTTGGAAGAGGCTGGCGCTTGTCTGCCTTGTCCCTCTTGTTTGACTTGTGTAAATCAGTCTTGGTGATTGCTTCTCACTTGGTGTGCTTCTTTCCAACTTATTTGACTTCATTCCTGAATCTAGACATTTCTTTCATCTGGATGTAGTCCTTGGCTCGTTCGTGCAACTCGTCCATGCTACGAGGGTTTTCTTGCATAGATTGTTTGCGAACTTGTCGAGCTGTATGGCGAGGAGTATGTAATGCAGCACTGCCTCTGGGTTAATATTTCATATCTGGACGGCGGTGCACCCAAATCTATTCATGAATTTTCTAAGAGACTCGTCGTCTGCTTGTCGCAGACTGGCCAAGGCAGTCGAGGTCATGCGATGAGATCTACTAGTTGCTTACTGCATGCTGAAGCGTTTGACGAGGGTGTCGAAACTGTCTATGGATCTTGGTGGGAGTCCACCGTACTAGGTCAATGTCGCCCCTTTGAGGGACGTCAGGAATACACGACATAAGATCGCATCGTTATTGGTATATAGATTTTCCTGAGTCAATAAGGTGTCCAGACGCTCATCTGGATCGGTGGTCTCATCATACTGCTCTAGGTTGGATGGTTTCCAACCTAAGGGTATGTCAGCTTCCATGATACAGTTGACAAAGGGATGCTGACAAGTAGTCTGGCTTGTTGGATAGTGCATGCGGGAGAGACTTAAGTCATCTGGAGTGTTGACTGTGCATCGGGGGTGTGATTTCCCTTGAGTGTGCTCAGGCAATGTGTGAGCGGAGTGCTCGTCACCCTGGGGACATCTGACACGAGCCTCCAGTTGATCATGGTCAGCCTTTAGCTTTCTCAGCTCCTCCTCATGGTGTCGCTCCATCCCTGCAATGCGGTTTTGGAGTTGCTGAAGAGTATTTGTGTCTGTCATAACTGCTGGTGGAGGGTTGGAGCCTTCGAAAGGGGTCTCGCGTCTAAGGTCGAACCGAGTGCTAACCATGGTAAAAGAGAGAGAGATATGACGAGAGACCGCAGGGTATATTTTATCGCGGCCCTATGATGGGCACCAAATGTACTTACCAAAATTCGGAGTTGGCACACATCAAGATGGATGTGGCCAAAGTGGGCTCTTGGACTTCACACATTGGCTTTGAGAGAGGTCTTTGTTAAGAGGATAGGAGGGGGGGGGGGGGGGAGGACCTGCAGAACAAAGGACTTTGACACTCAAGTAAGTATATGAGTTAGGAGGTAAAGCATGTATATGCGTAAGTGTAAGCTCGAGTGAGCATTCGAGAGATAATAAGTGCATCGGCGTGTTTGCTCATGTACTGGTGTGTGTGGGATGTGTTGAGGATTTGATGGAACATGATATTTATAGGAGTGGAGTGGAGTGGAGCTGCACATCCTTGTTTGTAGGGGCTGTTATAGCCTTTACAAATAATTACTAGCTTGTAGATAATAGCCTGTAGCTTATAGATAATGTTAAAGATAATACATAGCTTAAAGATAAAAGCTAGTAGATAATTGTACCTTATAAATAATGTGTAGTTTGTAGATAATTGAATACCTGCCAAGAGATAAGGAGATTCAAATATAAGAGGTTAGAGATAGCATGTCAGTTAGAGGGCCCGATTGCTAAAAATCGAACGTCTGTGCTCCTATGCTAGGGTTGACACGTGCATTGGAGTGTCACATGTATTTTGTGAACCCTAGACAGTACACTTTCTTTTCCACTTATTAGCTTTTGTTCTATCTCTTTTCTTTCTCACAACCAAACACATAATTAAATGTCAAATTACAACTAACATTTTCTTAACAAGTTAAATAACGTAGACCTCTCCTACGACTAAATAGTTTAACTGCTTAAGCGCTCATTAAAGTGACACTTAAACTCCTTTTGACTTGTTTTGTTCAAGCAAAACACATGATAGGAGTAAACATGACAACAAAAAATATACTTATAAATACCAACGTTATCCCATCAATGATCCAACCTTCAAGGGAAAAAAAAACTAATTTAAGAAAGTTTGGGTCATGATTGAAATTTTCTCATTATACAAATGATATTGGAAGACAAGGTTCATTTAATACTTATAAATATCAATCTCAATGACAATGATAATAATAAACAAGTTTATTCTTAAATATGTGTCTTAGTTATTAAATTTTTTACATTTCTATGTCTCCCAACGACAACGTCATTTTTGTGATTTGGTTTAAAACATGGTAATATATAATTTGTCTAGAAAAAATGGGATTATTATGTATAGAAAGACGGTGAAAAGAGTGAAACTATGACGAGTTTCCTCAACTCGGTGGAAGCATACTCATATATCAAATTTTCGTTGATTTCCGAGAAGGAGAGCTCCACCCAATGGATGAGGTGGTCATTGACTCATGTCACATTGCCATGTAGATTGTAAGTGATATTTTTTTCCTGCGTGAGAGAACATGGATGATCTTCAACTCATTGAATCAAATACTAATTTCACTTGTAATGTATGATTATTGTTGGTTTAAGATAATTTTGCGCATAATGAAAATTGAATACATATTCTTTCATCAAATAGATCATTTTCACTCATATGAACATAATAAAAATTTATATCATTGTGTTAACCTTTTGGGTTGATTGTAAGTGATAAATAAGTACAAATAAAATATTCTAGTAAAATGGTATTTTTGTTTAATACTTATGTTCTATTTTATTTTTTAAATATTTTCAATTCAATCTTATATAATAAAATAAAATTTTAATCAATTCAAATGACTTTTTTTAATATGTAATTTTACTATTATTAGTAATACTATTTTTATTTTTTTAATATTTTTATTTAAATATAAAAAATATGTTAATTATGCAATTGTATTAAATATTTAAAAAAATACTTTAATATCTATAAATAATGCTATTCTACTCATGAAAAATTATCTCATATAAAAAATACATCTAATCTCGTAAAAAAATAAAAATACATTCGTATAGTATATATAAAAGTTACTAAATGTGATTTAAATGTTTAATATCATAAGTAACATTTAGATGAAGTCACACTTAATCTCTTTAAATACAAATACTTATTTTTATCTATGATCATAGATAATGTTATGAAAAACAATTTTTTTCAAGCTATAAACACCAATAAATAAGACGATAAAATTAACTCCTTTAACAAAATATTAATATTAAATAAAATTCAAATCAAATTTAAATGACTAACAAATTATTAATTTAAATAATACATGAAAAAATATAATTAACATTAAGAGAGGAGAATCATTAAAGATGGTTAACTTTAAACAAATATTAATCTAAAAAAGTTAATAAATATTTTGTATTAATAATATGATAAAAAAATTAAACCTACAGTCATTAGGTCAATCACCTATTGAATTCGTGCTTTAAATTAAAATAACTATAATCGATTATGGAATTTGTAATTCAACATTATATATGCTTGGATTTGAATGAGTTGAAGACAAAGAGTACCATCATGTTGGGTTTGACCGTGTGGTATAATATAGACACAGCATGTGGCCTGCACTAGTGATCCGAGAAGAGAGAGAGAGAGAGTCATAGTCTAAGTGGTAAAGAGTGTCTGAAAGGTGAAGCAACCTAGGACAAGTGTAAGAGCTTATGGCTGAATCTAAAATCCAAGTTGCTCTTATGGGTGTCCTACGCGTGGAAAAGAAAAGGTCCATGACATAGGACTTTGGTCCTTGACCCCTATTTGAATGTACACTGCACAGACACACTTTATTTTATTTAAAACTTTTCTTTTTATTATGTAAGAAAAGAAAGAGGAAAAAATATCTCGTTTTGAAAATGAATATATTTGCCAGAATTTCAATTATAATGATTTCAAAGAAAGCAAAGGATGGATTCTTTATTAAGAAAATCTGATGTTAATGATTGTGTTTGAAATTTCATTAGAAGGAAAAGATTAGACAAAGATGCTACACTCAATTAAAAAGACAACAACGCAAAGAAAAAGGTCTAATTATGCTAAATTCTTAAGGTATTATCATATTAAGCAATTGATTATTGTGGAGCTAAACAAAAATCGTTTTTGTCACGGCAAGGGTTGAATATAATATTATTGTAGGAAACTGATGTACAGCTAATATTAGGAGGACTTATAATTCATATCGAATTCTGAATATAAATATTATAAAGTATTTGCATTACACGGCATGTTTTGATCTATGATTTATTTATCATAAGATATTTCAAAGAATAATAACGAATATTATACTAACAAATAAGACATGCTAGTCTTCTTAAACATTAAAATCGTTACTATAATTTATACTGTTTATGTAGCAATCAAACTCCTTTCAATATGTTACTTCTTTAATCTCTTAATATTTAAATATATTGTTACCTTTTTATTTTTGGATAAATATTCAATTATCTTTAAGTTACATATAAATAATAATTATTTACTAGTAATTAGTGATTATTGTCTACAAACCGATAATTATCTATAAGGATCATATCAACTCTTTTATTTTGTAGATTACCTCTCTTATCCTCTTAATATAGACTACTCATTGTGTGTGTGACGTACGACTTGAAAAATTCACTTTAATCACGTCCATACCCTCACCTGTGCCAATTTTGGATTTTATTAAGTACATAATTTAAAATGCTGCTATTTGGGTTCATCATGTTAAGCTATATAGTTGAGTCAGTACATGTGTTAAACATAATTAAATTCCATGTTTGGCCAAAACAAAAGAAATGTACTTTTGCGGTGAATGATTTCCCCCCCACACCTTTAAATTACCCTTAAGACTAGATTCGGATTTATTATTTGAATGTAAAAAAAGTTATAGTGTATGGGAAATTATATTTAATTATTTTTTTATTGTCTATTCTTGTGCTAAAAAAATATTTTCTTTACACGTATTACATTTAGGATAAATTACACAAGCGATCTTTGAGGTTTCTTTAAGAATACCCTCCAGGCCAAACCTATTAAAAATTAAAATGCACTTTATTCCATTTGTGTTAACTTATTTTTTACTTCTTCTCAAAAAAGAAATTCTATATACCATAATTTATAGAAGATAAGTAACTTTGTATTTTGTTAACTTCATTAAATTGTTGAAAATCTATAGCATTATAAGAATCCTTTTAGTATCATATTGTAACATTGTGATATCACCAACATGATTTTAGTTATATTTTCGTATATATGATATGTCAAATGTTTTTAGTTATATATTTATAATTGTTAATTTATTAAAATTTTATACCAAAATAAATTGGAATGTCAAAATAATTAGATAAAATTTAGTGTTTTATTATGCCTATAATGATTTGTTAATTCTAAAACATGAATTTCAATTCTTTTGTAATATAAAAACTTATTTTATATTAGTTTTGTATATTATATTACTCCATCCGTTCTTAAATATAAGATGTTGTTTTTGAAATTTTATTGTTTTTTTTATAAGATTATTTTATAATTGTTTCTCTGCATAATTTTTTCGGTCAAAACACCTTTAATTATTTTAGTCCATAAATAATAAATATTATAAATTGTCTCTTTTTTCTCTCTTATGAGAATTGGAGATAATTGAAGAGTTTAGTTTTAAAAATTAATACTCTACCACTATTGTTCTCTTTCCAAACATTAATTATTTAAGAATACTGTTAAAAATATTAATTATAGAAAAATTTAATTCTAATAATTAAGTTAATAAAGTTTTTTAATATGTGTAACAATAGTTAACAATGTTTTATAATTAGAAATAATGGAGGTATATTATAGTTATATAGTTTCTTATGACTTCAATAATTTGTTGTATCACTACTTTTGTGTAATTTAATGAGGTCCATATTATTACATATTAAAAAAATTAATCCTAATATAACATAATTTAGTAATTATTTTTTAAATATGTAGTTAGAAGTTTGATCTTCAAGTCTAACTGTATAAAAAAATCTATTAAAAAATGTTAGCATCTTAAATAGATTTCAATATTTTAAAAAAATAACATTTAATTCTCGACTAAGAAATATCCTACATTAAGATAAAATAAAATAAAGTTGAACGTGATAGTATAATATATTACATTAGTTACATTAGTAGCGTGTTTAATGGAGTAGTTTATATTGAATTTAGATAAACAATCCATCTTTTAATTTTTTCATGTGATCTGAATTACAAATTAAACTACGAAATGACTTAGAAAAATTAAAGACTAAAATAAGTAAAAAAACGGAGGCATATTTTGAGTTTGCAAAGAATTAAATTTAAACACAGGTTCAAATTTACTTTGACATGTGAACAGAAAAACACACTAAGAATTTATTTTGATCATGTAAGATAATTGATAAATAATTATAATTGATAAATAATTAAGTTCTTTAAATATATTGATAAGAATTAAGTATATTAATAAGAATTTGATTTTTTGGTTGTACATAGGAAAAGATAAAATTCACTTCAATAATCTTTATGTCTATATATCTTGAAGATTAGTTTCATCATAACTTCAAGTTATGAATATCTTGCTTCCAAGTAAAATAAAATATTTTACCTATGGAAAATTAGTTTTTTATACTATTATTTTTGAAAAATAATAAGTTAAATTAAAAATGATGTGAACTTTTTATAATTAAAAATAAAACACATAAAATGTTATTTTTTAAATCAAACATCTTTAGTATTCTTTTGAAAACCTTTAACTTTTTTACACCCCAGCAAAAAAAACTGTATAAAAAAGAGCCTTAAATTGCCATATATTGTTCTTGGTATTTTTTGGTTATGGTTCAAGCAAATTTTTGGTTTGGTTTGAGCAAAACTAATTCAGATTTCCCCTACCCCCTCTTCCATTCAACGATAGTATTTCACAAGAGGCAGAAATAAGTTTATTTATTTATTTCGTTTAACAGTGAAATAAGTTTGTTAAGAATATATATTTTTATTTTTGTTTTGTCAAAAAAAAAAAATATATATATTTTTAATAAATCTAGGTAGAGTGTTGTTTTGATAAAGCTGAAAGGATCCAAATGTAATTTACACCGATCATGATAAGCATTTAACATGGTTTGAAAATTGATCCCACCTAAAATTAAACACCAGTGCATATTTAGTCAGTTTTTCACATTAACTTTATTTCGTTATTAGTACTATTATAATTTGAAAATAATCAGGTGAAGCGTTATGAAAATTATAATAATAATAATAAGATCTAGATTAGATTAGATGAAACGTAACTTTAAATTTGTTGATGGAAGCATGACTTATGGGCAAGATATGCTTTTTTATATCTAAATAAATATGAAAAAAAGAATTATATATATATATAATAAATTTATTAATTTTTAAAATATTTTATAATTAAACTACAGTAAAACTATTTTAAATTATTAGTATATAAATATTAAACTAAAAAAACATTACTATTAATTTTTCTTTCACTCACGGGTAAGGAAAGTCTTTCCTAACTGAGGCAGCTGGCTACCTGCTACAATGACCAATCCCTACTGTCACGTGACACTGTGTGCTTTCAGATTTTCTATTATGTAATAAAGATCTCGTCTTCTTCATCACTTTCTTTTTTCTTTATTAGATATTGTATGCATATACATTATGTCATGAATACATTACTTCATACCACCTTTATATAGAAAACCAATAATAATGGAGTACTATCTAACTTCACCGGTAAACTTTAATAATTATTAAATTCAATTATGTTTTCTTATTCAAAAAATATTCAATCAATTTTTTTATTATACATAAGAAAATTATCCAATTGTTCAAAAGTAATAATACATTTTTTTATAATAAACTAGTTTTTTATTCACAAAAAAATTCAATTAGTTTTTCTTTTATTAATTATAAGAAAACTATTTTATTTTTCAAAAAGTGTACAATTTTTTTTTTTAAAAATTTACATGATACTATCTCTTTCTTTGTATCCGTCAACAATTCTCTTAATTATTTGAAATACGTTATACTAACATGCATTCTGTATTTTCTGTAATGAAGATGACGACAAATGTGTTGTGTGAATTTCGAAGAAACTAAATAGGGTATTAATGTAATTTTCTTTATTTTTAATTAATTATTAAAAAATAAAACGCAAGTTAAAGGGGACATTAACTTCTCTTTAAAATAATTTAATGGTTTTATTTTTAACTTTTTCTTTACTCTGCATATAATTAAGATGATTGTCAGGTTAATATTTTTAAAGAAGTAATTGGCGTTATTATATATATTTTGAAAGTCGAAATTCAAAAGATAAACAGTTTTTTTAGAGGAGGAAAAAAAAAAGATAAACAGATTATCCCACCATCAAATGATATTATAATAATTAGTGGATGTTTATGAACGAAATATCACTATTGTATGAATCGAATCAATGACTTTTTGGTTGGTCACACTTCAATTTTGTAAATGGAAGCAATCCTAATTAACACCAAACTAACACATTCAATGTATTTAACAAAGTTCCAATATATACAAAAATAATTGAAGAAAAAAGATTTCCACTTCAGTGGCATTACATGGTAATTAAGAGTGACATGAAGGACATAATATATTTTTCATCATCTTTCATTTTTGAGAAAAAAGGACAAAAAGGAGGTCAGCGGAAACATAAAGGTTTGGCCGTCCAACCCTGTCTTTGCAGCTTTAAATAGGAAAATTAATTAATTTGTGAATAAATAAAGAAAAAGGCACCACTTTATTTCATCTAATTTAGATTGCTTTATGACAAATTTACCATATTAACCATGGATTAAAAAATGTACAACATTATGGTAGTATTATTTTTTTTTGAAATTTTTTAATTGCCCCTCACGGACGTCAAATTCTTCTTAACCAAATTGTATTTATCGGGTTTAGGAATTTATTCAATTCAAATCAAATAAAATCTTTAATATTATTTATTATTTAATTTAAATACACTTTATCACCCTTGTTTTATCTTTGGTTTTTTCTCCCTCATTTTTAATTGCTGTAACAGTAGTATTTATTTTGAGCTTTCCATTTTTCTCTCTTTTTCAACTTTCAATTCAAGCAGCTTTGGAAAAACCAACCAGCCAACGGGTTTTTTTTTTTTTCACCTCCTGAAATTTGTAAGTTGCTTTGAATTGAATTTTCCAGAACATATACACTGTTTTTTATTTTTCTTTTTCTTCTTTTTTTTTTTGTGTGTTTTTATTTTTCTTTGTGTTCTTGTGTTTTCACTTTCTGGTGAGTTCAGTTGAGTTTATGAGTTTCTTGTTGAGCTGAAAACGAAATCCGAATACAAATTTTCAGCTTTGGAAGAAGCTTGCACAAGGTGGAGTCACAGAGACAGGTCATGATCTTTGCATTCTGAAGAATATCCACACCATGATGTTGATATGCTTTCCATAAGAGAATAATAATATATAAGGAGTTTTGTTTCTAAGTTTTGTTTTTTTATTTTTTAGTTCTTTTGGTTTTTATTACTATTTCTCCCGCATTTGTTTCAGCTTTCTGTCTTTTAAAGTTGTAGGAAAATGCTGGGAATGAAGCAGATTTATGCTAAAGGGTGTTCTTTGTTTTTATATTTTTGAAAAGCCTTTGATGTTTTTGTATGGCTTCTGCTTTATTCTGAACTCGAGCCTGAGAAATATTTGAAGCAAATGAATGGTTTTTTTTATTTTACCAATTTTTATAATTGCTTTTTAGCCAAGTGGGGATTGTTTTTTTTTTAAACCGTACTATTTTACTTATTTTCGTAATTTTGCTCTTAGTGGCTAAATTTTATTTTTTTTCTTTTTCATCTCTTGTTCAGAGGTAAATTTCTTGTTCCTGTGATGAGAAAAAGACCCAAAAACTTATCTTTGATAGAAAAATAACTGCATTTCATGTTATGATAATCTACACTGAACCAGAAGTGTTGAAATCCTTTTTCATTTTTTTTTCTATTCCATAGCTAAAGT
Source organism: Glycine max (assembly GCF_000004515.6). Classification (NCBI taxonomy): domain Eukaryota; kingdom Viridiplantae; phylum Streptophyta; class Magnoliopsida; order Fabales; family Fabaceae; genus Glycine; species Glycine max. The sequence continues at coordinate 2,461,822 of NC_016090.4, forward strand.
CCCTAATGGATTTTTTGCTGATAAAGTGATACAGATTCTGGTAAAACTAAAGTTTGCATCTTTTGTTTACCTTCTTACTTGTCAGTGAGATCCTTAGATGGGTTTTCACTGTGATTTTGTTACATGCAGTAGAAGGTTCGAAGGCATTGATGCTTTTGCTAAAAGCTATATTTTTTGTAATGAATTATGCTCTAGTAATCCATTTGTTTTCTAATTGTTCATTATTCTATTCTGGGGTTGTAGGTGTTGGTTTGGTAATATAGGCCTTGGAGTGAAAATTCAATATTTTGCATGGAAGCCAGAGAAGGTATTAGTTCTGGGGTTACAGTGATAGGGGCAGAAGCTCCATCAGCTTACCATGTGGCTCCGAGGAGTGAAGCTCCAAACCAGGTTCATGTCCCTGATGGTGGTGGTGGTGCTGCTGCTACAGCTGCACCTGTTGGTGTCTCACCTGTGAGTGTGGGGTTGGATGGAACAGTTAAGAAGAAACGGGGTAGACCGAGGAAATATGGGCCTGATGGGTCTGTAACTATGGCATTGTCGCCAATGCCAATCTCGTCTTCTGCTCCGCCTTCGAATGACTTTTCATCCGGGAAGCGGGGGAAAATGCGGGGGATGGACTATAAGCCGTCGAAAAAAGTTGGCTTGGATTATATAGGTATTGCATTGGCCTTTGTCTCTTTGATGAGTTTACCTTTTATTGCTCTTGTTAGTAATTTAATATGGTTTATCAAATGATTATTCTTTGTTTGACTGAATTTACTTGTTTGTCTTGCTTCTTTGAATTTGCTTCCTGTCTAACTTGTGAATTAGTTTCCACAAATTCATGACAAATTTCTCATATTTTAGAATAGCTTATAAGCCATCCTTTTGTACCAATTTTTTTTTTTTTTTGGTAAAGCAAGTTACAGTGAATTACTTGGGAAATTTTTGTTATTTTCATGCGCCGATTAGGAAATTTTTGTTAGCATGGGAGTCTGTCTCTCTCGACTTTTATTTGTTACATTTTTACTTTTTTGTGGGGATGATGAAATATGCAACATCATTGAGATTGTGTGTTTGTCTAGCTTATTTACTAGCTTAACCTTATTATCATTTTAGGTTGGTCACGCCTAGTCTTTTGGAGTTGTTTTGGATTTCTATTGACACTGCTTAATTTCTGAATGGCATGGCCCCTTAGTCTTTTGGAGTTGTTTTGGATTTCTATTGACACTGCTTGCATGGCCCCTATCCTAAATCGTAATTGGATTGGAAATTGTCACCAATATTGTGTTTTTTCTTTAAAACTCCTACTACTTCTAAGATAATTTAGATAACATTTTAATATCCAGGAGTATATATCAGTGCTTTTATGGATATTATTGCTTACTTTCTAAGTGTCAACCCAGTTAAGTAATATCTATTGTTGGTACTTCTGTAGGTGACTTGAATGTATGCTCTGATGGTACAAATTTTATGCCACATATCATCACTGTCAATGCTGGCGAGGTATGCTTCCCTGAGACAGGACAAGGGAAAAGCTTCATTTAATTCGCATGAGTTTGCTTTTGCTTTGAATTTGTCTCAACTGTTTCTTGTTATTCTTATCCTTGAGAGTCCATAGTACCTGGAGTGATGTGAGTGACGTGGTTGCAAGGTGTTTTTGGTTGTATTTTTGTTTTTTAGTTTTTAAAAACTATATTATAAAACCTTTTTTGGAAACTAATTTTTAGATAGTGGAAGTGGGGGAAGATGATGAGATAGTGCGGGGAAAAATGATAACTGAACACTGGAAGTAAGAAACCAAAATAAGTTGAAGATTTATTTATTTATTTTTAAACTAAAAAGGTACAAGGTTTTAAAACAATTTTCCAAAACTACTCTTATCAAAACATTTTTTTTGTTTTCTTCTTTTTAAAACAGAAAATAGATTTCAAGAATAGGAAACAAACAGGCCCTTAATATGTGATATGTGCCTCTTTGCTTTTCTGTCATACTGCTGGTTGTGTCTTAAAGACTAAAGCTATCCATTGTGTGTAGGGTGTTGCTCACTTTCCGGTTTCTTGGTATACTTTAAAATTTTTAAATAGAGATTAACCATTTGCTACTCCTTTATTTGCTTCTTTATTTGGAATTATAAATCTACTGAAATATCTGTTTTTGTAATTGTTTATTTATTTATAGTTATAAGGATGACGAGTATGTACATCTTTTTCTTTGTTTAATGAATGGAGTTTGCAAATCAAAATGGAAATTCCAGTCAATTCCTGGAATACTGTTCCCTTGTCCCCTCACCCCCCCTTAAAAACCAATGAGAATATTGAAATAAATATTTCCTTCTGGCTAGGTATGAATTATGGAATATGGATATCTAGACACCTATTCAGTAGGTTTTATTAACAGAAATCATTTGTTAGCCAAGCATCAATTTTCTGTCTTTTAAATGTTTTCTGATTATATACTTGTTCTTTATTAGCATTTTTTCTTCCATTTTTGTTATCATAGTCTAAAAGATTTTTGTGTCTATCTACTTTGGTTATGATCCTAGACTTGCACATTAATGCCCACTCACTGTTGTTTTGGATTGGCAACCTCAAATGTTTATAAATAAATGTGTAGAAAGTCTTGATATCATCTAATATGAAAACATGAAAATAGTTAAGAAAGACGGGTGGTGTTGCTAGAGAGAATGAGAACATGTTATACTGTGTGGGGGTTAACAAAGTTGCGAACAGATGCAATTGGATGTTACATTGGTTTTGGTGAGCAAACAATTGTATTCCTTTCTGTCTTTGTTGACTTCTATGGTGTTACTGTTAATGTGGTTCTAGTTCATGGCAAAAAAGTTTGAATACATGTGAGAAAGCTCTGTGTTTTGTACTTTTGAACTTTGAAGGAGAAAAGCCTTCATTTATACTTTCCCTAAGCAATGTTCATATTTTATGACGCTAATACTTTTTCTAAAAGATAGTTGAATGATGCTATTTTGTTTTATTCTTTGGCTGTTGTAGGACATCACAATGAAGGTGATATCCTTTTCTCAACAAGGACCACGAGCTATATGTATCTTATCTGCTAATGGTGTAATTTCAAATGTTACACTTCGTCAGCCTGATTCTTCTGGGGGTACTTTAACTTATGAGGTGTGGCAGTAATTTATATCATTGTTTTATTTTATTTCATTTTTGCAAGCTTAACTTTTTTTTACCATGACATTTTAATGAATTTTTTTCACAAGAATCCTTAATTTGTTTAAACTTTAAAGTCCATAAATTCATTTGAAACTTCTGTCTGACAAAAACTCTTTGTTCTGTTTTATTTTTCTCACCTTAAACTTGTAGGCTTTGCTAAATAAGCAATTAAGCATATATAAATGAAACTTTCACTCTTCCTTGTGCCTATTACCTTAAGTGTTTCATAATGACCTTTATCACTCTTTCAAGATGGATGCATTATTGTTGATGTGATGTATTTTTTTCTTATTGGCCTGATTATTATTATTATTTATATGCTTGTTGTATAGGTTATGTTGCATCTGTTTGATATTGTATATGTATGTAATTAAAGCTCATGATATTAAATTACTTGAACTAGAAATATGAATGCAAGTTTTGGGGAGTGCAAAAATCATCCTATTGCTAATATTTATAATTTATGGTCAAGACATAAATTGAAATACTAATAATGTTGTCCTGAGTTCTGCAAATACTTTCTATTTAGTAAATTAATTGTGGTTGAATTCAATGATATGGTGCAATTTTACTAACTAATATATGTAGTCACTAGTGTTAGTGATTATGTTATCTGTTATCAATAGCAGTTCAGGAGAAGGTTATATCTTATGATCAATAATTCGTGAGAAATAATGATAATGCAAAAGCATATAGGGAAGATTTAGATTAGTAGTAATAAACAGTCAAAGAAGGCACATTGTTGGTGAATCTTTGACCTGCCCCATCTCAACTGCACTGCCATGTTCCTAAAATATGGAACTGTTTTTTTTTTTTTTTTGTACTTGCTCTAGTTCTAAGTAGTCAAGTGTCCTTACTCCTTATTACCATCCTTCTTTTTTATTATCACCGCCGTTGATCTACCAGAATCATTCTTGTGATCTGTGCTGTAATTGCCGGAGAATACCACAAACTTCTGTTGACAATCTCTTGTGATTTTTTCTAATTTGACATCATGTTTAAGCCACAGTTTTCAATTTCTGCTGGTGGATTGTCTTGTTTCTACTACCTACCATTGTCAGCTTTTACTATTTATAGCTTTCTTCATTTTACTGAGGACGGATCTCCTTGCAAAGGTCTTGTCTGGTGTCTTTTCACCTCTACGTGACATTCTATTTTATATTTAGATAAAAAAAACAATGTTTATTTGCAACACGCTTAAAGCTTAGCTTTAAGCTTGAGAGGAGTGTTGGAAATGACATATAATGTACTTAGCAAATAAGTATGTTCATGTATCTTATGTATTGTAGGGTTGAGTTAGGCATTAAGCTCAAGTTCTAAGAAACTGTAAGAGAATAAAATGAGCTTATTTATCAAAGTATTTTTCATATTAATAAGACTGCATGATTTCGGTTTTACTTTATCTATGGATACTGGAAATGAATAAAGTTAAGTTTGGTTGGAAATGACTGCCATAGAAATCTGGTTTTGATATTGTCTTTGCTGGTACTTGATGGTAATTTGCATAAGTTCATTGTTGAGTTGGAAATTGTAGTTTTTGATTATTGACTTGTTCATGACGGTGCTATAAGCCTATACCTATATTACCTTCTGTTTCATTTTTCCGAAAACATTTTTTTGTAGGGCCGTTTTGAGATACTTTCCTTGTCTGGATCATTCATGCCTACTGATAACCAAGGAACAAGAAGCAGGACCGGTGGAATGTCTGTGTCGTTGGCTAGTCCTGATGGCCGTGTTGTAGGTGGTGGAGTTGCTGGTCTTCTTGTAGCTGCCAGCCCTGTGCAGGTAAGCAATCTCCCTCTCTTCTCATTTAGTACATGCTCAATTATACATAAGTGCATGCGTACTTTGTTGTGATATTCCCCAAATAATAGCTAAACAAAATAGGATTGAGAAGTGAAGACAGGCTAGCTTGCATGTCATGACAAGTGGTCTGTAGATTTACTTTATTGTAGATTCTGATATAAATTAGGCTAAGTTGGGGTATAGTATTCTTCGTCAAATAAAGGATCACTTATTGCATGTTCCCCTAACATGTTATAAATGTGATTTTACAACATACGTCATCTTTGCTTACTTTAATTTTGAGATAGAAGTTTCTCAATATAAATCACTTCACTTCAAATCTGGTTTTAATCAAAATCAATTTTGTAAAATCAATGTCCAAAATAAAGTTAGCAAATGCTCACGTAAAGGCAATTTTAAATGACTTATGCATGCCCTCTTTTATGTTTAGGTGGTGGTGGGAAGCTTTTTACCAAGCAGCCAGCAAGAACAGAAAATAAAGAAGCCAAAGTCTAGTGATTATGCACCGGTAACTGTTACTCCAGCGATTGCAGTGTCTTCTGCACCGCCACCTCCAACCAATGCTGAAAAAGAGGATGTGAATGTTATGGGTGGAGCACATGTACTGCAAAATTCTGGAACCCTTAACTCTAACCTCACTCCTCCCAATGCCTTTAGAAGAGACAACTGGGTCAACATGCACTCTATGCCAGACTCTAGAAAATCAGCTACAGATATTAACATATCTTTGCCTGATAGTTAGGTTGGCGATCGAGGGGCGCACTCTCTATCCTCAAGAACTCTTGCTGACAACATTCATGACTCAGCTGTTTTATTAATGTTTAGTGTTCTCTCTCTTTCTCTCACTCTCATTTAAAGATTGTTTCAATCGTGTCTAATGTCTATCACCATAGGATGTAGTTTCAGTGTTGTAAGTTGCAGCTAGTTAGAGTATCTGATATATTTATCGGCTGATTAGGTAGATGCTGCATTCTGCAGATTTATGAGTAGGCTAATTTGGATGTAATGAAAACTTGTTTGCCTATTTATTTATGACTGAATTTGTGGAAGAATTTGCCTTTTAAGTTTGTTATGTTTTGTTCTATTTGGTATGTTAGTTACTATAGTTTAAGAATGTGTTTTGATGACATTCAAAAATAAAAAGAGGATGTGTTTTGATAAGCTTTTAAAACAATGTTTTTATAATATATATTTTTATATCTATTATTTTTTCAAAAATAACCCTCTAGAGGAGTAAAATGAATCAAAAGAAGGGGGTTGAAAGGGTTTCAAAATGATAAGCCATAATAACCAGATTGAAAAAAATGAATTTAACAGGAATTTGTTTATGGTAAAATTAAAAGTATGGGCAAATAGGCACATGAACTGTCTCACCTCGTTTGTTAGGTTCATAACTCTTATTATTTTAATCTTGACAATTTTTTTTGAACCAAAGCTTAAGCATTTTAAATTAGTGCTTCTGATGAATTTGATAATGTAAGAAGGATAACATCACTTTGTAAGAAAAAAACATCAATTTGTATGTGATATATTGATCAAAATGCAAGAACTGTTACTAAAATCTAAAAAGATGAATGTGCTTTGGAAGTTATGAATAAAGGCCCAGAAAGTGTTAATGGATGTTGCCTCACCTCACCGATTAGAAAATTCAGTTTGAGAGGAACTTGAAAAGCTAATCACGGTCCAATATTTGTGCCACATATTCAGCAAATGACAAATGTGTAGTAGAGATAAGAGAGAAATGAGAAAAAAGGTAGAGAGAGAAACAATGAGTAGGGGTGGGGGGAGAGAGAGAAGTAGATAGTAGGTGAGCTGGAGGGACGCATCCAATGTCCAATCTTTCTACTCCACAAGATTCCCAAAAGAGATGAGTGAAAAAGAGCTATGGTATATGTTTAAGAAATTGGGGGATGTGCGTGAGGAGTTCATTACAAGAACTAGGAACAAGAATGACAGGAGGTATGACTTCGTGACATTCAAGGGGGTGGGCGATGTGAGGAAACTTGAAAGACAATTGGACAACTTGATAGTAGAGGGGTTGAAAATACACGTTAACATACCAAAGCACTGAAGGGTGAGGATGTTAAGGGGAGAAACAAACACAAATGTCAAGTACAAGATCGGGGTAACCTCAAATAAACCATGAGATGGGGGGGGGGGGGGGGAGAACATCAAGGTAACCTGGAAGGTGTAACATAATAGTAGCCCCAACGAAGGCAAATGACAACCTCATATGCGAGAGCAGTGATGTCAGGCAACAAAATCATAGGGCGAAGGTCGAACTTAATGCGTGTGACCCCAGTGGGAACAAGCTCTTACTCGTTAATGCATTTGAACATACCTACGGAGAAATGGACATGGCTCAATAACTCTGGGTCAGAAGATTGAAAAACCTAGCGATGTTCGATAGAGTGGGAGACAAACTCTTATGGAATGGGGGAGAAGATATCAAGCCAAAATACTTAGGAGATGACATGGTATTGTTAGTGGGACTCACGAATGATAGAGCTGTACAACTGGTAAAGGAAGAAACAGACGAGGGGTCATCCTTGTTCCATTCGCTGGAAAAGTGGAACTCGCAGATGTGAACTGGGAATAGACTGGTTTAGGTGTTGTACTAGGGAATCCTTCCACATGCATGGGATCTGGAGTATATTAAGCAGATCGTGTTGGCGGCAGGAGAAGTGGTGATTGTAGATGACGATGTCGATGAATTTCAGAGAATGGATATGGCGCGGGTGCTAATTAAGACATCATGGAAACCTTTAATCTAATACGCTGTCTCAACGTCGATCATTGAGGAGGAACACATAATGAACATGGTTGAAGAAATCAACTACAACCCCGACAAATGCAAATGGTGGACATGAAGCTCGATAGGAGTGTTGGATGAACCAAGAGTTCTTGAGGGGCAAGGACGCAAGACAACAGACCGACAGACAAAATTCTCGGCATGGAACATTGGGTAATAACCTTAGGTTATTGACACAAAGTCAGAACCTAGTCGCATCAGAAGGTAGAAGCGGACCCACCGGAGCAGGCAAAAGAAAAATTGAGGAGGTCACCAGGGGACAAAGTGAGGCTGATGGAGCGGAAGCAGGAGTCAATCAAAGCTTCACCCAACAAAGAATGTTTGGGGAAAAGTACACAAAAGGGGTGATAGTGACTACTACATCGAAGGAGAAACAAGACAAAAATAGGGAAAAGCAAAAGCAGGTAGATGCAACGGATGAGGTGCATAACAACAATGAAAGTGGGCAGGAAATGGACCTACTGATGTCACACGATTTTGAAATAGAGTTGCAAGAGTCACATGCTTGTCCACATGATAAGGAGGGAGACAAGCCCTTAATGGGCCTTACTAAAAACACCAACACTGGAATAAACGAAGGGGCTGAAGGCAATATGGCAGGAAAAACAAATGAGCCAACAAGTGCGATGAAAGTTTATTCCAAAACCAGAGGGTGTAAAAAGAAAATGGGCCTGTTGATGAGATATCAACAAAATCAAACAAAAATGACCAAAATGATGTTATCCTTACTAGGAGCGGATCGCTTGATACAGGTCATTGAGTTTGGATGACGTCACTTCCAGAGAGGGAAGATAAGTCAGGGTAGACGCCACAAGGATTATCTTGATAAGTTTGAGTTTGGTTCCACAAGAAACCCAGAGAAAAGCTCTCACAGAATATTCGCAAAATGCCAAAAGTCCCTTTATTGAAAACGAGTTCAATACATATAGTGTATCTCAGGTGCAATTGGAAAGACACCAATTTTATTTAATTTAAAATTAAAAACAAAAATTAAAAAAATAAATGGCATGGGCCTTCAAATTAGTTTGGGCCAAATGACAACGAAAAAATAAAAATAAAAAACATTTGGCATGAGCCTTCAAATTAATCCGGGCCTTCAACAACAATTAAAATTCTTGGTAATGCCTCTGCTTCTGGGCCTTCATCCCTCTCCACTTGGGCCTTGTTAAGTATGCCTGATACCATTTGTTGGAGGGTATCTACCGACTGTTTGATCCTACTCCTGGTCATAGGTCCCTGTATTTGGGCAGTTTTAGGATTCTCATCATTCCCTTCTTCTTGGAAAACATTTGCCCTTAAATATTCAGAATCATCACCTGCAACAAATGGAGTCAAGTCAACAACATTAAATGAAGAACTTACTCCATACTCACCTGGAATATCGATCTTGTAAGCATTGTCATTGATCTTCTCTAGTACTTGGAAAGGTCTGTTTCCTCTAGGTTGAATTTTGGACTTCCTTTGTTTAGGGAACCTCTTCTTCCTCATGTGTACCCAAACCCAATCACCTGGTTCAAGTACCACTTTCGTCCTGTTCTTGTTGGCTTGCTTGGCATAACTTTCATTCTTCTTTGCAATTTGCGCCTTCACTTGGTCATGCAATCTTTTCATATACTCAACTTTAGCTTGTGCATCCTTATGCTGAGTCTATTAGGGATTTCTTTTGTAAGCTAGCTTGTTGGGCAATGAAGCTCCTGGAAGGAGGTCAATTTGATGTTCTATGCTTCTTGAAGGTGGCATTCCATGAGGAATCTCCTTAGGAAAGACATCTTTAAATTCCTGCAATAAGAGTTCAACACTAGGAGAAACAGAAATAGCTAACTCATTAGAATTATCAGCAACAACTTTATTATCTGAGTACAGTAGATGGAACGACTCACGAGCAAGTAACAATTTCCTCACTTCACTCGCCTTTGCTAAACAATTAAATTTTCTCTCATGTGTATCACTCTTTCTCTCATGTGTATCACTCTTTCCCTCACGTGTATCACTCTTCTTTTTCCTATTCCTCTTTGGTGCTTCACTCTTTTCTTTCTCTTGTTTTCTCTTTTCTCTCATTCTGATTTGGTCATCACACACTTCTCTAAGGGATAGAGGTATAAGAATAATCTTCTGGTCATGGTGCTAGAAAGAAATCTTGTTGGTGAAGCCATCATGCACTGCTTTGGTGTCATACTACCATAGTCTTCCTAACAGTATATGAGTCGCCTCCATTGGAACCACATCACATAGCACCTTATCATTGTATCTTCCAATGGTGAGACACACCTCAACCTGCTGAGTCACTTTTACCTCTTCATCTTCACTAAGCCACTGAAGTCTATATGGTCTAGGATGGGGCTTAGTATCCAAATTCAAATTGGACACTAACCTGGAACTTGCAACATTGGTATAACTTCCTCCATCAACAATTAAAGAGCAAAGCTTACCATTAATTGTATATCTGGTGTGGAAAATATTTTCTCTTTGGGTGTCATCCAGTGGCTGCATCTGACTTCCCAAGAACCTTCTCACCATTAGCATATCACCCTGCATAGCTTCCTCCTCAAGCTCTTCTTCCACCTCTTCTTCTTTACTGATTTTAGATTCACTGGTGATTTCTCCATCTACCTTCATGATCATGGTCCTCCTGGTTGGACAGTTAGAAGCAATATGTCCTCTGCTTAAGCATTTGAAGCATTTTATGTTTCTGGTACCAGTGTTGGATGATGAGGTGGGATTATGCTTGGTTCCAGCATTGGGCACTGCTGACTTTCCATGTGGAGACTGTGTTGATGGGATGGATGAGTTGCCTCTCTCCTTCTTGGATCTTTTGGTCCAGTTCTGGTTGAAGGTGTTGAATGAGTTCATTCTTGTTGTGCTTTTCTTCTTTAGCTGCTGTTCAACCTGGACTACCTTATGCAACAAGTCATCCTATTCTACGTACTCCTGTAATTCAACAACATCTCTAATGTAAGGATTTAGGTCACTCAGAAAATGAGCCATTGTGTCCTCAATTTCCTCTTCAATGTTCGCCCTCACTAGCGCCATCTCCATCTCTTTGTAGTACTCCTCCACAGTCAGACTTCCTCGGGACAACCTCTGGAGTTTCTGTTGCATGGTTCTGCTGTAGCTAGTTGGAACATACCTCTTTCACATAACCCTTCTCATCTCAGTCCATGTATCTATCTCCCAACCTTCCTCTCTCATCATCTCTCTTTGATTTTTATTCCACCAAACAAGGACATAGTTTGAGAATTCAGCTACTGCTAACTTCACCTTTTGCTCTTCAATATAATCATTGCAAGAGAATACATTCTCAATCTTCATCTCCTAGTCAAGGTAGGCGTCTGGGTCACTCCTACCTTTGAAAGGAGGTACATTGAGTTTTACTTCCTCAATCTTGTTCTGCCCCTCTATTCTGTTTTGCCTAGGTCCATCATTGCCCCATTTGTTCCCACCATAATGTCTTCCAGCATTCTGATTCAGTTGGTTCCCCATTCCTTCAATTTATTCATAGAGCTCTTTATTGTTACGGTTCAACAAACGTTGCATCTGTGTAGTCATCACGTTCAGTAACAAACGCTGAGATCCGTCCAGTTGATGATATTCATCACCATCGTCCCCAGTTCCTGTCATAATTAAGGAACAAAAAAATTTGCAATAAATTAAACAAAGGTTGCAGGACCTCACTACACTCTACTCACGTGTTTCTCTCTTTGATGGATGCACACTCGTGTTTGATGCTCTCAATATAGGCTTTTGTGTGATATTTTCACTCTTGCCTTTTACCACTCACTCCCTTTTAAGTTCCTAGATGAATCAAATTGGACGCACAAGGTAATAGAACAGGAAAGACAACTTAATTATCACAGACTCAATAACAAATTTGAATAACATATTTGGATAACAGATTTCAATAACATGTAAACTTCAAATGGTCATAACTTTTGCTACAGTTGTCTGTTTGAGGCCCACTATATATCAAAACGCTAAGAATTGAGAGGAGAATCCCTTAACAATTTCCCGAAGGGGATTTGGTCCACGATTTTTGCCAAAAAATGTCTCTAGCTGCCTTAAATCCGCATTCAAAGATCAAACACCCATTTTTTTTTTAAACTTTCTGCAACTTTTTTTTTATATAATGCTTTCTTTTCAAATTCGTCTAGGATAATTTAGGTAATTCGTTCAATAGGAAATTAGGCAATTTGACCTCCTAAACCCTAAACCCTAAACCTCAAGTTCATCCAGTAAGCAAAATTGTCCCCAAATAGAATTCAAAACAAAATTTGAAATATAATTGAAACAGAATTTTGAAACAAAACAAAGCAAGAACAAGAGCAAAGCAACAATGCAACAAGAACAAAACAAGAATGAAAATGGAAAGGGACTACTTTGCCTCTGGAAAATTCTTTTTTTAATTTAATTTCCAGTCGCAAAATGCCTTTCCAGCACTCGTTTTATTGAAAACAAAAAATGCCAAAATTCCCTGAGGTGCAGTTGTAAAGCAAACTTAATTTCAATTTTAAATTGAAAAATGCCAAAAAATGCCTTTCCAATTTTTAATTTTAAATTGAAAAATTCCAAAAGTCCCCTTATTGAAAACGAGTGAACAATAGAAAGCAAACTTTCCAGTCGCAAAATGCCTTTCCAGCTCATAATAGGGTAGGGGGGCTACTTTGCCTATGGAGTGAACAATTCTTTAGAATGGAGATGAAGATAAATGATCATGACTTTATTTATTTAGAAAAAATGTGAGTTCCTGATGAGCAAAAGATGTATATAGTCAACATATATTTGCCATGTGATATGGCTCAAAAGAGGAATTTATGGGAACAAATCAAGCAGTTGAGAAATTCAAGTTTTGGAAGGCTGTGGTGTATACTTGGTGATTTTAGTAGTGTAAGAAACCCAGTTGAGAGAGCAGGAATATGTGAAAGGGGGGTGAATGACAGTAATATGGAGGAATTCAATGAATGGATTGTTGATCTTGATGTTGAAGATATGCCTTGTGTGGGCAGAAAATTCACGTGGTACAAGCCAAATGGGACAACAAAAAATAGGTTGGATAGGGTCCTTATTTCTGCATAATGGCTTGAAAAATGGCAAGGCTGTACCCAGTTTATACTGGAGAGAAATTTTTTAGACCATTGTCCAATTTTGCTAAAATCTAAAAACATTGATTGGGGATATTAACCCTTCAGGGTTCTGACTTGCTGGTTCCAAGATAAATCATTCAAAAAGGTTGTCCAAGAATGCTGGGCAGCAGATCACATAAGGGGTTTGGGGGTGGATTTGTGCTTAAAGAAAAACTAAAGGCAGCCAAGGCAAGGTTGAAAGTTTGGAATAAGGAAAAATTTGGTGATACACAGAAGAAGATACAACGTATTGAGAGGGAGCTAAACAAGTTGGAAATTGAAGGTGATGAAAGACAACTATCGGATGATGAGTTGCTGACTCAGAAAAAAACTACAGGAGGAGCTGTGGATAGCTGCTCAATCACGTGAATCATTACTTAGGCAAAAGGCAAGGTCAAGGTGGATCAAAAAAGGGGATTGCAACTCTAGTTTCTTCCATAGGATTGTAAATGCAAACCACAGTTTTAATACCTCGAGAGGCATGCTTGTTGATGGTGCTTGGATTGTTGAACCTGGAAGGGCGAAAGAGGAGATACACTCATTCTTCAAAAACAGATTTGAGGAGATAGATTGGGTGAGGCCTAAACTTAATGGGGTTAGATTTCAAGCCATTGGTCATCACCACAATGTTAGACTGATTGAGCGATTCGGTGAAAAGGTACTAAAGGAAGTTGTGTGGGAATGTGCAAGTGATAAGACTCCTGGACTAGATGGCATTAATTCAAATTTATTAGAGAATTTTGGGAGGTGATTAAAGTCGATGTGCTTCGATTTATGGACGAGTTCTTTGCCAATAGAGTGTTCCTGAAAAGAAACAATGCTTCATTTCTAGCACTCATTCATAAGGTGCATGATCCATAAAACCTTAATGATTTTAGTCCTATCTCCTTAATAGGGTGCATACACAAAATTGTGCCCCAGGTACTAGCAACGAGGATGAAGGAGGTGATGCCATTAATTGTAGATGAAAGACAAACTGCATTCATAGAGGGGAGACATTTGTTGCAAAGTACACTGATTGCCAATGAAGTAATTCATGAAGCAAAGAGGTGAAACAAACCATGCTTAGTGTTTAAAGTTGATTTTGAAAAGGCTCATGATTCAGTTTCTTGGGATTTCTTATTGTACATGTTGAGGAGGATGAGTTTCTGCTATAGATGGATCTCTTGGATTGAGGGCTGTCTAAATTCAGCTTCTATCTTCATATTGGTTAATGGAAGCCTTTCAGCTAAATTCATCCCACAAAGAGGGTTAAGGCAAGGAGATCCACTAGCTACTTTCTTATTTAATGTTGTTGCAGAGGGACTAAATGGCTTAATGAGAAAAGCAATGGAGAAAAAGCTATTTGAAGGTTTCTTGTTTGGTAGGAACGAGGTAGAAAGTATCTTACAGTATGCAGACGATACAATCTTCTTTGGGAAAGCCTCTAGGGAGAATGTCAAAGCAATCAAGGCCATTCTATGGAGTTTTGAACTTGTGTCAGGGCTCAAAATTAATTTTTCAAAGAGTAGCTTTGGGGTAGTGGGGATGTTAGAGAGGTGGAAGGAGGATGCCGCTATGTTTTTAAACTGTAGTCTACTGGTCATACCTTTTCTCTACTTGGGTACCCTGATTGGGACAAACCCAAGGTGTACTGAGGTTTGGGATCCCATCATCAAAAAATGTGAGAGAAAGTTGTCGAAATGGAAACAAAAATTACTTTCATTTGGGGGAAGGGTGACTCTCATGAAATCAATTTTAAATTCCATTCCTATTTATCTTTTTTCTTTTTTTAGGGTACCTAATAAAATATTGGACAAGTTGGTGAGGATACAACAGAGGTTTTTGTGGGGTGGAGGATTAGAGCAGAGGAAGATTGCTCAGTTAAAATGGGAGTCAATGTGCCTACCAAAGGAGAAATAAGGGTTGGGAATAAGGGACCTAAGGAAGTTTAATTACGCACTTCTTGAAAAGTGGCGATGGAATTTATTCCATAACCAAAGGGAGCTGTGGGCTAGGGTACTGGTCTCAAAATATGGTGAATGGAGTAATTGGGACGAGGTGAGGAGGGGCAACACCAAATCATCATGGTGGAAGGGTATAAGATCTATAGCTCATTCCACTGAAGAAGGGAGTTGGTTTGTTAAAGGGATAAAGAGGAATCTTGGGTGTAGAGCAAGGGTGCAATTCTGGGAGGATGATGGTGTAACACTTATGTTGAAGTACCCCAGATTGTACTCTATATCTCCTATCAACAACAACAATCCATTCAATAGATGGGAGGTATCACAGGTACAAGGTGGGAGTAGAATTTCCAATGGAGGTAGCCACTTTTTGATGCTGAGATTGATTTGGCAACCAAGTTCCTGGAAGAAATGGATGGTATCATCATCTATCCAGATCATGTAGGCAACTGGACTTGGAAGGGAGATTCAAGTGGTGTATACACTATGGGGAATGCGTATGCGATGCTTATGGGCGACTATACAGACGAAAATCAGGATGGAGCTTTCAATGTGCTGTGGAAAGTAAGGGTCCCAAGCAAAGTTTCTTTTTTTGGTTGGAGATTATTATGAAATAGATAGTCAACTAAGACGAACTTACGTAAAAGACATGTGGAAATCAATGATCCAATGAGCCCATTCTGCAGAAGTTCCGAAGATGCAACACATCTATTTTTTAGCTGTAGTAAAATTCTGCCACTTTGGTGGAAAGCTCTGTCTTGGACAAACAGATCGGGAGCATTTTTGCAATGTCCGAGACAACATTTCCTTCAGTATGCGCTTGGAAAGACATTTGGTGTTTGGTTCTAGCGATGGCAGTGCTGGTGGATATCCTTGACATGGAATATTTGGCATCATCGTAATGTGATTGTTTTCTCAAATGGAAGATTCATGCCAGTAAACTGATGGAGGAAGTAAGCTGGATGTGGCTAAAACTTATGGATAAAGGCTTTGATCTACCTTTCCATCAGTGGTCTAGTAATCTTAGGGAGACATTTTGTAATCAAGGAGGGATGAATATATAAGTAAAGGGTAGTACCGGGCCAAAAATAGTGTCAGATTTTTGGTTTCCTAATTCATGCTATACGGATTTTGTAATCAACTTGTATTAGGGCACCACATTTCTGCTCATTTTGGCCTTCACTTGTATACTTACCAGTACATCTTGCACTATTTTAAATATAATATATTATTAGTTTTGCCGATTAAAAAAAATTCAGCAAATAATTCTAATGTTTCTGTTACATTATATTAATCCCCTCCAATGTCTTCGAGCCATTTAGATTTTAGGGTATATTTTGAGTCTCTCTAGACCCATCCTAACATGTTTGATTCTCCCTGAGAATCTTTTGTCGGAGATCCTATCGTTGGTTCCAATGAAGGCTTTGATGTGATTTAGTTGCGTTTCCAAGTCTTGAAATTCTCCCATTTTCGATCTTACATTTGTTAAATTACACCTTCAAAAATGCCCACATCCTATAATGTTTCAAGATATCAGCGATCCAAAAACTTTTATGATTAATTGCACTCTTAGAGTGTTTTTTTTATCAGCACAGTGTGTTTAGTTTAGAGGAGGGAAATAGAGAAAACAAAAGTAAAAGATTTTTTTTTATAATTAAAATAGAGTGTAAGAGATATGAATCCCACAAAATAAAGTATAAAATTTTTCTTGTATATTATTTTTTTCCCTTCAAAATAAACACACCCTAGAGTCTATTTGGAAAACAATTTATTCCAATATGAAATAACATTAAGCTCAATGACACAAGAGTCTTACTTCTCTGTTTCCTCCTTTGAAAAGAGTAAATGTCTGTTTTGAAAGCTTCAAATGTCAATCCAAACACACCTATCAATCCAACTAGGCTAAACATAGATAATTGATGTCTCCCACTTATGCAGTTGACATTTATTGGGTGCAAATTGTAAGAGGAGACACTAATTATTAAGATGTGTTGATTAAAGAGATAGGCATGTTGAATTCTTGTGAATTCCACTTTCTTCAGGTGTCGTTTTGCCTCAGTAAATGGTTAAACATGGATTCCCCCTGCTAACAGATTACTAATCATTAACATCTAACATTTGCCGATAAAAAAGAAATCATGGTTAAAGACGGGAGAAAATTGTAAAGGGAACAAAAGGAAAAGGCAAGCGCATGCAAGTCGCATATCAGTTGTATGTAAAACATGTCCAGTGTTTATAAAGCAATGAGAAGAGAGACAGTAGCACTGAGCATGGTAACTGATGCCTGTAACCCAAGTGGGAGTAATAAAATTTGTGTGTGCTTTTATGAATGTACCTTTGCCATCACGGAGACACATATGACATACCTATACAGAAAGAGAGCTGCTCCTTAGAAATGGCTGATCAAAATTACATTTAAGATAGTCATGTTGAGGAGGGAGCCAAGTGATGATTGATTGCGTTGCAGTTTGGTCGAACACGTTGGCCAGAGCTTAATTGGCATATATACATTGATTAATTAATTAGAATTCGGAAACTAACTAGGAGTGTCAAGAGAGTCTAACTTAGTTGGTTGAACAGAGTGTGTGAGTTATTGTATATCCCTGACACTGTTTTTGATTCTTACGGATAAAGAAAAGAAACTGACTAGAAACCTTCCCTTCTTTTCACTTAGTATATGCTCAATTAATAATGCATAAATTCATGTGTACTTGTGTGCTTGAATAATGAACCACACAAATTTCTCCAAAAAGTATATTGCCAAACAAAATAGGATTGAGGATTGATGAGAAGCTAGCTAGCTTGCTTAACATGATGACTGATTAGGAGATTTACTTTATTGTAGATTCTGATGTAAATTAGGCTGAGTTTGGGCATTATTCTTTCCTCAAATGAAGGATCACTTATTGCATATTCCTCAGACACGCATTTATTTTGATAAATGTGTTTTCACAGCAAAATTGCAATGTTTCGTCATTATAAATCAAAATCAAGTTTATTTTCTACATTTTGGAAACCTTCACTTGTAATCAAATCAAGAAATTGTTGCTGTTTTATGGTGTCTGTGGCATCGTCGGAATGAGAAGCTATGGAATGGAGTTGAAAAGCCTATTAATATCTGCCTGCAGTTTGCTATTCAGCATGTTCATGATTGGAAGATTGCTCACTGGCGAAATTTAACTTCATCAAATCAAAGTTTTCGAAATTATTCACTCTGGACCAAGCCACCAATTGACCATATGAAGTGTAATGTGGACACTGCCATTTTCCATGAAACACGTCTGTTTGGTGTAGCTTCCTGTATCAGCTTGGTTTCATGGATTACCATCATCACATGAAGCAGAGGCAATAACTCTTCTTTCTGAAATAAACTGGACTTCAGACATGCAATTTGATAACATTATTTTCGAGATTGATTGCAAACCAGTAGCTGATAGCATCAATTCGAGGAGGTTTCAGAATACTGAAGTTGGTGATATTTTGAGAAGTTGTCCTGCAAAACTATCTAATTTCCAAAGCTGTTGAGTACAGTTTGTCAGTAGGCAAGTCAATCAAGTTGCTCACTGCTTGGTTAGAACATCTAGATCTTTTGCTTGTCAACACATTTTAGATTTTAGTCCTACTTGTATTGACTCACTTGTGGTTTTAATTTTGACAATTTTTTATTAATAAAATCTTAAGCATTTTAAATTTTGTGTCTACAATATAGCTTCAGAGTTGTGACATTGGAAACTATGATTGGAATGCATCTGTAAGAGCTAACTTGCCTTTTATCCATTTCATATAGTCAAGACATGATGGCTCAAGATGTCCTAGACTCGTGTATTCCTATTTTTTCTACAGGGTGCTCATGATGTCCTATTTTAGTATAGTGCCGTGGTGGCAAGCTAGGCATTCAGGCAATGTGTAAACAATATTTCTTTTTATTATGGTTAAACCTTTTTGGTTGTTTCTATTTATATACACAATTTATAGCCGTTGATTGTTCTGGATCCCTTTATTACCCTCTTAAGTCTCAAATGATAACATACATTTGCCTTGTGTTTAAGCATGAAAAATTTCTTACTTATTCTTAAAAAGCAAAACTTGCCAAATAGATTTCATTCTTCACACTTGGATGAAAGACAACATATCTGGAGTCATCAACTGATGGATCAAAATCTCATGGAAAGGCAAAGACAGTGGCAATTTGAAATTAGAGAACTGCCCAACAACTTGTTGCATTGATGGCCTGAACTTTGGTTTGAGACACAAACATGCTAATGCTATTGTTACTGCAAGCATTATATCATGAGTGTCTTTTCCCAAGTTAGGAAGAGGAAGACGTGCATCTAAGATGTCCTTCAACAACATGTTTTGAGCAGTTGAGTTTGATAAAGATGAGATTAGCTCTCCAGGATGCCTTCCCATTAATGTTTCCAAAGTCACCACTCCAAAACTGTAAACATCACATTTTTCCGTGACATTCATTGTATAGGCAAGTTCTGTAATGTACAAGAAATGAAAAGGTTAACTTCTCAAGCTATACCTTCAAATCAAATTCTTGGAAGTCATGCACAAATTTTGCTAGTATATAATTGAAAATAGCACTTGACCTGGGGCAATGTAGCCATATGTGCCTGCTACCAAAGTTTGATTTGAAGAATCGGGATCAAGGAGTCTAGCTGTGCCAAAGTCTGAGACAAAAGCCTCTAATTGTGAGTTTAGTAGAACATTGCTACTTGTTACATCCCGATGAACAATTGGTGGAGTACAATAATGATGCATGTAGGACAAAGCATGTGCCATTCCTTTAATGATATTCACCCTCTTACTCCAATTCAACTCCTGAACTTCCTCATCATTATTCAAGGCATAAAATAAGCTACCTCTTTCCATGTATTGATAGACAAGAAACATGCAACGATTGTGGAGACAAAAGCCATGAAGCTTTACAATGTTTCTATGACGGATTTGTGTTAACATTTTGACTTCATTGTGAAAACTTTTGTTAAAAGATGGATTTTGAGATTCCATTTGGTGAAGTTTCTTCAATGCAACAATTTTACCGCTCGGCAATTGGGCTCTATAGACACTACCATAAGCACCAGTCCCAATGCAGTACTTGATGTGAAAGTCCTCGGTTGCTTCAATGATGTCTTCAAACGCAATTTTACCATCATAGTTCCATATGGAAAACAAGTTTCCATTCTTTGTTGATTTTCCTTCAAATTTGGTCTGAAACACACATCTTCTGAAATATAATGCTGACAGAAGTACCACTAGAATGAAGCAAATGATAGGAAGAACAATTAACATGAAAGGCTTGCCTTTTTTAGTTCGAGGATTGGTTTGGTGGACAGAATTGATATGTGTAAGGTAGCAGGATGTGAAATTTGGCATGTGGTAACTAATTAATGAGTCTTCCCCAAAATAACAATAGTCTGGAAACTCTGACTCAAGGTCTTGCGAGAAGTCAAATGAATTGTACGAAAGGTTTATATATGACAGAGTAGCAAATTCTCTATGTAGCTTACCTGTGAGATTGTTATAGCTAAGATCCAAGCTATCTAATATGGAATTTGCTTCTGATGAAATATGAGGAATTTCACCTTTCAAAAAATTATGGCTAAGGTTAAGATTATGAATACAACTGATTTGGGAAGGGATGCTTCCATTTAACAAGTTGTAGCTTAAATCCACTTTCTGGATATAGGGACATTTTAGGAATGGAGATAGGATTGTAAAATTGTTGTGGGAAAGGTCAACATCATAAAGATAATAGGCTTGTGCAATCTCTGAAGGTATTGAACCCGAAAGAAAGTTGTGTGATAGATTTAATAATATTAAACCTGTCGAGTTCCATAATTCTATGGGGATGGGGCCAGTAATTTGGTTAGAATCAAGGAAGAGATTTATCATCACCTTCAATCGACCCATAGTAGGAGGAATTGAACCAGTGAGTAAATTGTTTGAGAGAGATAATATTTTTAAAGATGTGAGGTTTCCAAATTCTACTGGTATGGGACCAGTAATTTGGTTAGAACTAAGGGAGAGATTTGTCAGATTCCCTAATTGACCCAAAGTAGAAGGTATGGTACCTTCAAGTTTGTTTGAATGAAGGGAGAGATGCTCCAAATTCTTCAATTGACCCAATGTAGAAGGTATGGTACCTTCAAATTTGTTTGAATGAAGGGAGAGATGCCCCAAATTATTCAATTGACCCAATGTACATGGGATGACACCACTAAGAGAGTTCCCTGAAACATCAAGTTGCTCAAGTTGAGTGAGATTTGAAAACATTTTAGGCATGAGCTTACCTTCAATATGGTTAGAATCAAGGAGGAGCATAGTCAAATTCTGTAATTGACCCAAACTAGAAGAAATTGAACCTGTAAGTGAATTGTTTGAGAGAATTAGTTCCTGTAATTGTGTTAAATTCCCTACTTCTATTGGTAAGGGACCTTCAAATTGGTTTGATTGAAGGTAGAGTTTGACCAAATTCTTCAATTCACCCAATGTAGATGGGATGACACCCCTGAGAGAATTCCAGGAAACATCAAGGTGCTTAAGTTCAGTGAGATTTGAAAGTGTTTTAGGCATGAGCCGGCCTTCAATATGGTTAGAATCAAGGAAGAGATATGTCAAATTCTCTAGTTGACTCAAAGTAGAGGGAATTGAACCTGTGAGTGAATTGTTTGAGAGATATAATTCCTTTAATTGTGTCAAATTCCCTACTTCCATTGGTAAGAGACCTTCAAATTTGTTTGAATAAAGGGAGAGATGCTCCAAATTCTTCAATTCACCCAATGTAGATGGGATGACACCGCTCAGAGAATTCCTAGAAACATCAAGGTGCTTAAGTTGAGTGAGATTTGAAAATGCTTTAGGCATAAGCTCACCTTGAATATGGTTAGAATCAAGGATGAGAAAGACTAAATTCTTCAATCGACCCAAAGTAGAAGGAATTGAACCCGTTAGTGAATTATTATCGAGATATAGTTCCACCAATTGTGTCAAATTCCATATTTCTACTGGAATTGAACCTGCAATTTGGTCAAAAGCATGGAAAAAGGTGTATCAGATTCTCCTATTGACTGGAATTTAGAAGGGACCGATAATGCAATTAACAGAATTGCCAGGCTCAAAACAAAAGTGTTTTAGGCAGCATCTTATTACCTTGAAGACAATTGTTGGACAGGACAAGATAGGTAAGCTTTGTAAGTGTGCTTATTTCTTTAGGAATGGTTCCTGTAAGAGCCATTCCATTTAGATCTAGATAGACTAAATTGGGGAAGGCACTCACATTCAACTTCTGAATCCGCCGCAATTCTTCTAATGGAGGAATGCTCAAATAATCCGGGTAAATCTGAGTAACACTTCCAGCTTCATTACAAAAGACACCATCCCAATAACAATGGTCTGAGATATTTTGGTAAGCATACCACCAACCGCTCTGGAGCAAAGCCTGATGTTCCTCATTTGTGGACGTGTAATTAGACGAAGGTGCAATGCTGGTAACAATGATTGATGGTAGCAGCATGACATAAAGGACCATAATCAATAAACTGCAAACACAGTTAGCCATACTTGATTGACTTGGATTCAAATGGCTTCAATTACTGGTCAACTTTGTTATAATGCTATTGGCCTTGGTAATTGGTATATATAAAAGTGGCCGGCCAATAGACACTCATGTGGAAACTGTTAGAAAAATAAATAGGAAACCAAATTGGAATTATTTCACATATAATCAATACACAAATAATTTTTATAACAATACTTAATACAAAAATAAAACAAAGAAGAGTTTAGTAAGAGCTTGGATTGAAGCGTGTTATGCATTATCCTTAGAGATAAAAATGCTCCCACTGTATTGGTAGAATATAAATTAATATGCATGCACTCCTCTCTTAAGATACGACAACCTGTTAATCAATCGAGTGCAGCGAAATGATCCTAAATAAAAAAATACTATGCTCCAAAACATATAGTTGTAGCAAATATAATATAATTTTATTAAAAAGAGAACTATGCAAATGATATTTTGATGTGTAAGTATGTGCGTATGCATTTTTTCCGTAAGAAAAAGCTAATAACAAATCTTAAATGCCTCCAATGGATAAAAAGACTGAAGGCTTAGTCAAACACAATTTCTAAAAGATGGGAATAAATAGATAGGAAATAGTTTTTATCTTAAAAATTGATTTAGAAAAAGAAAATATATTTACTTTAAAATTTAAATTATAGGAAAATATTTTCCAACAATCTCCACTAATTTAAAATATAAAGTAATAAAATAATATGATAAAAATATTTTTAATGGA
This sequence comes from Glycine max, assembly GCF_000004515.6. Taxonomy (NCBI): domain Eukaryota; kingdom Viridiplantae; phylum Streptophyta; class Magnoliopsida; order Fabales; family Fabaceae; genus Glycine; species Glycine max. Next base: position 2,484,976 of record NC_016090.4, read on the forward strand.
GCATAATATAGTGTGTTTCAGTAGAAGGAACCCTCTGGATTTGAGTCTTATACCTAGTGCATATGAACTTCCATCGGAGAAAAAGATAGTGACTTGATTGTCTTGAACTATATCTCCTTTAACCAATCTTTAGAATACAACACAATACAATGTAGGTGTTCATTTGAGTTCTAATAAGTAATTGCGCGTTACACGGCCTTGCACATGTATCTTATTTCGTGAGTGTCACTCAGAGATTAGTCCATATCTCGTAGTGACAGCCCCACCACCACAATCACTAGGTGAACCTCAAAGAGTGATCTATGACTATTGCCCCCACAATCAACTGTCGTTGGGTTCATTAAGAGGTATTTAAAAATGATTTATTCATTAAATTAAATATGTATACCTTAACCTTACAATTGTCACAGTTTATACTACACCCCGCTATAGGAATGAGAATAAGAACATTTTCGCAAAAATAATAACTTTAGTATACTTTAGTCAACAAATAACTTCGTTGTTATCCGTTGAACTCAATTCATAAGATCACCAATCACACAGAGACAGATGTCCGTTATTGTGACTAATAGGTGGACTTTAGTCTTATTCCCTTCATCGACTTAAATATGTATTGACATCACAATACTTTTGTAAGTAGTGGATCCACGGGATTTTATCAAATTTGCCCCATACTAAGCCACCCACAATGAGTTGGCCTGAGTGCAATAGAAACCATGAATGTGATTTTCCCGTTTAGTAGATATGACAATATCGAGAATCTTCTTTGAACCAAACAAAGTTTTCAACCAATAATATAGAAATCTCAATATGATGACATATTTTATCATGCTTCGAACTTGTGAAGCCATTAAGTCAAAAATTCATTAATATATAAGCAATAATTTAAGGAACTTTGTGCATACATGCGTAGCATGACCTTGTGCCCATGCCATTGAGAATATTATAACTGTCATGATACATTGATATTGAACAACATGAGTAACTTATTTAGGAATTCCAATAGGTTGCATATGAATAATTCAATATGCACACTGCAACATAAAACAACCAATATAACCATGCTATTAACATGGATAAATAATTTAAAGAAAGCATAGTTGGGAGCACATGCTTATACTCATTGATAAGTACATAAGAACTATAATAATATGTTCAAAAATTATAGTAAAATTTATACATCAATAAAGTCATCACCTTCAATTGTATACTCAATTTAACTTTATGAACATAGCATAATTTATGAATTGGTGAACACATCAAATTGTAAGTTCACATGATTGAAATATTATAATTCAAGTTTTAGAAATAAAAGAGTATCATTTAACATTTTATTAAATTAAAAAAAAAGCCAAATCGATTGAAAAAACATAAAAAATTAAACATTATTCGTGTCACTGTTAGTTGCTATTCATGAGTTAGTATTGTATTGAAAATTTGCAAAAAAATAGCAATGTGCCTCCAATTTATGTTTTTTTTTGCGAAAATTGTATATATTTTCTTGTGTGATTTTATAGTAAAAAATCCATTTTTTGCGACCTAATGTTGAATTCAACTCAGTTTGTAGGCCAAAGAAGAGAAGGTGCAAAAAGCTGCTGATGAACTTGCTTAGCAAGACAAATTGACTAAGTGAGCCTCATCCGCTTAGCGAGGCAGCCAGCTCGCTTAGCGGATGGGAAACCTTAGAAGGATAAGTCAGAGATCAGCGCGCTTAGCGCGCAGCCAGCCCGCCCAGCGAGGACGTTGTCTCTTCTCTCGCTTAGCGTGCCCAAACTCGCTTAGCGAAATTTTACTTACTCTCGCTCAGCGAGACATGCTCGCTGAGCAAGCCTTCATGTGCTAAGAAGTCCAAGAGCCTTTAAAACACTAAGATGGATGGAAAACAAAAGGACACAACCCACCACCACCACAACCAGAGTCTAGCCAAGCCTTACTATGTGAAAAATAGAGAGAAATAGGGTTGAGAGGCTGGAGAAGACATTGTCCTTCATCTTCTTCCATTTTCTTTCACCAAAAACATTTTCTTTCTTTGTATGTTGAAGCTTTACTTGTAATGGAAGACTAGAACCTTTTTGTTGGGGAGTAGACTACTGAAACTCTTGATGTAATGTTCTAAATATCTACTTAATGTTATTTTCTGGTGTTCTTTGCTTCTATCTATACTTATTTTACATGCTTATGGCTTGATCACCCATTTGTATGTTTAGTTAGGTTTTTTAGTATTGGAAAATGTTTTAAAACCTTAGAACTTGATAGAGAAAGTTAGAAATCTGTATGTCTAGGAATGGAGTGCAGTGATCTAGTATATTTTACACTATATGCTTAGTGCAACTCTTTTAGAGTGAGTTTGTTGAGGAATCAAGAACAAAGGCTAAGAGAGTTAGGCTCATTCATGTGAGGAATCATGGTCTGAGTATTTTGTCGGTGTAAGAACACTAGGATAACGTTAAATAGAGAAAAACCCTTTTATACGGCAAGAGAAATTTTAGTAGGAAACTCCCCAACGCTTTTATCTTGATATTTGTCGCATTTTACAGCTTTCGAGTAGTTTACTTTTGTCTAAATAGTTAATAGTGCAGAAAACTTATTTCACCACTTAATCTTTACCTTATTTCAAAGTTAAGAAGTGTTTACATATTGAATATACATAGTCTAGGTGAAACAAATTTCTTGTGGATACAATACTCGGTCTTATCATTTTATATACTAATTGTGCAAATCGATATACTTGCCGAATAGCAAGAATAGTCACCAGGTTTGACAATAAGAATTGTTCTGATCAAACCAACCGTAGAAGCCCTTATTTCACAATCTTGATATCATTATAACATGCATTAAACTGAAGGCTAGTCAATGGATGATCCTTGCATCCATTTCCTGATCATTAATTAGTCAATAAAAATAGTCAAAGATTTCAAGATATTCAAATACACTTCAATTCATGAACACAAGACTAAGATGAACTCATCTTTCCCAAACTATAAATTCAAACATAGTAAGATGAATAAAAAGTAATAACAAGTTGAGATTACATTACTACATCATTTCACATTGGTACAATCACTAGCAAAATTAGGCATGCTAAGACATCTATGCAAATGATGATAACCCATAAAAGTGTGAGCAAGTTCATGAGGATCAAGTCATAATTGTAATAAAAAAAAGAACAAACAATATTTTAACTTAATAACTCAAAGCCATAATTTTTTAACACAATTAACCAAATAAAAATAGTTCACATCATACAAAGCCTAGCAATTCAGTTTTATTGTAATTTGGTAGTTTTTATTGCCAAGCAATATAAACTCAATACTTGCAGCTAAAACTCGAAAAACTAAATCATAACACCATGGATTAAATTGGAGGATATTTTTCAACCAATTAAAATCTATCAAACTTCAAATCAACTTAAAGCAATATCACATAATCAAAGACATATATATGATTATGAAACACAAGACATGAGAGATTTCATTATGATAAATAAGGATATTAGGCTTAAATATGTTTTTGGTCCCTAATATATATCCGTTTTTTGCATCTGGACCCTAATAAATTTTTCCTTGAATCGGGTCCCTAATATTTAAAATTTTTTGTCCAAGGTCCCTGCTGTTAGTGGAAATCCGTTATCTAATTACGTGACTGTTAACCAAACACGTAAGCATGCGACGTGTGGAGTCACGTGTAATATTTGTGTGAGTGGGATTACACATTGGAATTTTTTTTTTTTAAAAAAAGTAAAAACGACACCGTTCTTCTCCTTCTTCTCCACAGTAGTAACAACCACCTTCCTTCGAACCAAACACCTAACTTTCTGCCACCGCCAGACCCAAACGACAAAAGGGTGCTTGCATTATAACACTGCCTTTTCTCACTTGCTAGTTGCTTATCATTCACTCACTCGTTACTGTGTCTCTGAAATGGGTAAACAAGCATTGAGTTCCTTTCCTCCCATCATTTTCTTCTTCATTTTTTTCCATTGTTTCCAGTGATGAAGCTTCCAAGACCTTCATCTTTTGTGTGGATTCCCAATCCAAGCCCACCATGTTCCCCACTCACTACCATTGGTACACCTCTGAGTTCGTCGAAGAAACCAACATCCTCCACGTATACGACACTGTTTTCCACGGCATCTACACAATGCTCACACGCCAGCAAGTCTCGTCCATAAGCCAACACCCTTATGTCCTCGCTGTCTTCGAAGGTCGCCATCGCGAACTCCACACCACGTGCTCATAGTTCCTCAACCTCTGCAACTAGTGCGGCCTCTAGTTTGAATCCAACTACGACTTCAATGTCATTGTCAGAGTCTTCAACACCAACGTCTGGCTGGAACATTGCAGTCTTCCACCATCAGCGAGCGGTGATGATGTCAAGGACAGGAAGATGAAGAAGAAGGCAAAGGTGGTGGAAAATGACGGCAGAAAAGATGGAAACTTTATTGGGTTTTGGAGATACCCTTTTGCGAGAATCAAAGTGGGGTTTGGCTTTTGGGATGCAAAATAACCTAGAAGTGTTCATCGGAGGCTAGGGAGTGGAGTGCCAGAGAAAGTGCAAATCATTGCCCTTCTTCTCTAGAAATGACCATGCACAACCACTAACGTCCTCGGTGGAACCAAAGCAATGAAACCACATGACCTCGTTCCCGTCAGTGATGCACCGCACGTTCTCCTTACCCTCGTTGCCCTTGGTGAGCCTCGCGACGATGCGTGCCTTTATCACCTTGAGAAAATCCTTGAACCGTGCCACAACGCGTGACACGTTCTGCACCTTGAAAATCAATTTGACCCGACTCGGGAAGGGCTTGCGGCCCCAGTTTGTGTGGAAGATGATTTCAACAACGTTGTGCGAAGGGTGGCCTTTGGGAAGTTCAATGTTGCCACGCGACGAGGTTATCGTTGTCGTAGTGCTACTTCGAGAACGTGTCATGGTGGTTCGTGCTTCAAATTCAGGTTTGGTTGTTGATGATGGGTATTTCAAGCTTAGATGTTTCTCCAAAGGTGGCTTGGAGTGGGGTTGTTGTGGTTTTAGGGGATGTGGTGATGACTTTGTTTGTGATGGTGAAAAAGAAGAAAGGTTGTGGAAGAAAGGGGTTGAAGGAGGAAGAGGAAGATGGGTTTGTGCTTGTGTTTACACGATGTTATTTTTACCTTTTTTTTTTTAAATTCCAATGTTTAATCCTTCTCACACATATATTACGTGTGACACCACACGTCGCATGCCTACCTATCCGGTTAATGACCACATAAATAGATAATGGATTTCCACTAACGGCAAAGACCACAGACAAAAGTTTTCAAATATTAGGGACTTGATTCGAAGGAAAAATTTATTAGGAACTAGATGCAAAAAATGAGTATATATCAGGGACCAAAAACATATTTAAGTCATGATATTATGACATGAAGGATTTAATAGTTTAAGTTCTAGTACATAAACTACCAATGTAAATACATATGTGCCTCACAGTTAAAAGCCTTTGATCAAAATCTAACAATTATAGCCACACAATTTTATTTTTTTTAATTATACTATTTTGAAGTGTTCAAAGAAAACATATTCATGGAATACTACAACACCATATTGATTATAGAAACTGAGTGATAAAGAAGAACTTTGATACTACATATATACTACAAGAAAAAATGCCAACGGTAACATATCAATACTGTAACATCACTTTAGTCAAGCATACAAATATATGTCAATATCAACAAATAACTCAATATGACAAACACAAACAAAGAAATTATAAGTCTCAAGTAAACTTTTCAATGTATATATATATATATATATATATATATATATATATATATATATATATATATATATATACCCACTCCCTTAGTTTTAAAATCATCCAAGACCTCCTCCCCCCTTTTCCAAATTTCCTCTTCTTTTTAATAACCCACCTCATCTCTCAAACCCTATCTCTTCTCAAATTTTCATCTCTCAACCTTTTACTCATCTTCTTCCATTGTTCCAAAATTTGTCAAGCTTATTGTATCCTTGTGTCATTCTCAAGCACGTGAATGCGATTGGAGAAAAAGGGAGCACCACTGATTTCGTTAAATTTTCTATTTGATCTCTTTAAGGTAAAAATTTATAACCCATCGTGTTAGATGAATATTTTATAGCATAGTTTAGTTATGAGTTGTGTGAAAAGGGTTAGAAAACTAAGTATTAGAGATTATTATGGTTTCCTCAAAACCCTATGTTTGCTAAATTTGGGGATTTTGCCTAATATCTTGTTCTTTTATTTTAAATGCTTAGATCCTGTAAAAAATATGATGGTTGATCCTCCCAACAATATTGAAAGGTGTTGATTAGGTTTTTGTTTTTTGAGTGAGTAGATAATCTACTTAGCGGCACATTTTTTAAAATTCTGTTAGGAGAAGCAAGTAAACTTCAAAATATATATTCTTTTGTGATCTTTGAAATTTTAGGAGTACTTAAGAATAAAGGAAAAATATTTATTTTTGTTTGATTGAAATTTATTTTGAGATTTTTTATAAGATATTTAAGAATGAATATTGGGTTATAGTTTATTTTATTTATTTTCAGTTCATGATTGAGTGTCATTCGTTACAACGAAGAGATAATGTAGCCTATGAGTCAATTACTCAGTGTATTTATATTTTTCGTTTGCTACAACGAAGAGATAATGTAGCCTATTAGTCAATTACTCATAGTATATTTATATTTTCAGTTTACTGCAACAAAGAGATAATGCAACCTATGGGTTGAATATCCATAGTTTCTAAAGATCTATTCGCTGCAACGAAGAGATAATGCAGTCTATGAGCTAAATGTCATAGTTCTATAATTACCATTCACCACAACAAAGAGATAACATGGTCTATGTGCACATAGTGGAATGAAAGTTTGATTATAAAGTTATTATTATTGAATACAAATTTATATGTAGTTCTAAAATTTTTCAAGGGAGTATACAATAGTTTCTAAATGCAAGTTGTATTTATTTTTCTTTATTTAATGTTATTTAAATTCATTTTGGATGTAAAGACTCATGCTATGCTATGTTGTGCTCTCCTTCCTGTTCGCTTTGTATTTTATGCTTTCACTAAGTCTTTGTGACTTATCCCCTTATTTTATTCTATTTTCTCAGCTACACAAATAGTGGAATAATTGACTTCCTAGGATTTGCTGACTTATCCAGGAATTTGATTATCATTTGGTAGGTCTTCATTGCGTCTGACGAAGAGTTTTTTTTTTTACTCCAGTATAATGCAGCTATAGGGATAAGAATAGTAATAAATATAGAGAAAATTCCTTTATTTTTGAAATTTAAATGATCCTCTCTTATAGATATGCTGATGGTGTATTTATGATATTTTGAAACACTTTGATGATTGGTATTTATGACCAACATAACTATTAGTTAATATTTTGGACAATATATCAAGGGTCTATGTTGTGACCTGATGCCTTAATATCTAATTGTTGGATTGATATATATATACACACACACACACACACACACACACACACACACACAGATTTGTCAAGATATATTATATGTTTTTATAGGTTAATTAATATAGGATAGACTAGCTAGACTACAAAAATTATAGTTTGTGCGCCAATCATGGTCCAAGAGTGGGTCGTGACATTATAGGTGAGTTCTGTTGCTTGGAAACTCAAATTCAAAATATAAGTTTTTCTCTCTAAGATTGTTAGAAATATGATTAGGAAACCAAAATTACAAACATAGAAGTCGACTTATTTCACATATAATCAATACATGAACAATTTTTATAATAATACTTAATACAAAAATAAATATAATAACAAATAAGAGTTTAAAAAGAGCCTGAGTTGAAGTGCATTATACTTAGAAAAAAAAAATGCCGCCACTGCATTAGTAGAATAAATTAATATACATGTGTTCCTCTATCAAAGTACGACAACATGTTAATTCAGTCTAAGTGGAGTAAAAAGAGTGAAAGGATCTCGAACCAAAAAACATCATGCTCCAAAACATATAGATATATAATAACACAATATAATTTTATAAAAAAGAGAAATAGACAAATGATATTTTAGTGTAAATGTGTGCCTATACATATTTTTCTTATTTTTTCATAAGAGAAAGCTACATATAAGCAAAAAAATAATAAAAAACCACCAAATGTGCAGCCCAAGTATCACAATTAACAAACTAGTAACAAACATAACAAATCTTAAAGGCCTCTTACCCGATAAAAAAAAACTAAAAATTTAGTCAAACGTAATTTCTAAAAGATAAAAATAAATAAATAGGGAATAATTGTTATCTTAAAAAAAACCCATTAAGAAAAAAATATACATATACTTTTAAATTTTAAATTATAAACTTTTCCCCTGAAGACAATGAATGACCTACATAGTTTTGCACAAAGCAATTGTGAAGTGATTGCAGGGGGGCACCTTTCGGAAAGTGTAGTGCCCACTTAACTCTGACTGATATACAACAATAAACTTGATCGAACACTTTGAATGCAGTAAAATCAAAGAGGTACAAATACAAAGTCTTCCAACGCTGAATTAATTAAGGCTGTGGGTGGAAGGAGAGAAATAAGAGAGAAATTTTTTACTTTTTCATGTCCGACCTACACTCTTTACATTCTAATTAAAAAATTCTCTTCTATTTTCATCTCTAAACTAAACACATCCTAAATCATAAATGTAACTTGTTCTTCTTCCTGCAGTTGGTAAAATTGATGGGGACACAATTTGATCAGATTTTTCTGGAAGTCAAAGAATCCATTAAGGAATTGAGAATTGATTGGTTAAAGGGGAAGAAGGGTCCATGTTTGTGAAAGATAGAATGGTGTAGGTGACATGTCTTTTCTGTTGTTCTTTCACAGCTGTTCCTGGGTTATTTTTTGAAAATTACAGTCTTAAAATTGAATCACAAAATTATATATTAATAAAATTAAATATTAACACAACTACATAAACATGGACAACACAGGAACAACTGAGAAAAGGATAACAGAAAAGCCAATTTAGTAACATGTGTATGCGGTGTCTTTATAAGTAAGCACAGTAACTGGTTAATTACTTGTGAGATCGACTCAGACTGATTCATTCATTGCCTTGTTGCTCGGTCCACCTAACCCATTTTTCACTTCAATCAATATTCCACGTTGTAGACTTGACTCTTCGGCACTTCGAATGCACTAAAATCCAACAGGTACAGATACAAAGTCTTCCATTGCTGATCAATTAAATGTAGTTTGTCTGCATTCTGCAGTTGGTAAAATTGGTGGGGACAAAGTCTTTCAACAAAGTGTAAAGTAGAATTTTTAGGAACTAGCCATTTACACTGGTAAGTGGTAATACTACAGAAGGTGTATTTGACTGTTAAAACTAACTAGACACATTCAGGGGTTGCGTGGATTTATAAATCATTAAAGAAATATTTAAATAAATTATTTGTTTCATAAATTAAGTTTAAAAATATAATTGTCAAAGATATTTTATATCATTTTTTATTAAAGAAGATAAAAAGATTAGGTATAATTTAAAATATTTTTTATTTATCAATATATTTATAAGGGAAATTTCTAAAATTGGAGGCTGACCACTCGACTAAAGTTAATTAAAAGTAAGCATTATGTATAAATTTTATAAGAGCAATATAAGAATAAAGTGAAATTGACATAATATAACAGTAAAAAAAATATATTTAATAAAAGAAAAACAGTCAATCATAATGGTAAAAAAACATAAAATTGATGAAATAAAACACCGAAAATTGTTCATTTAAATATAATTTTTATATTTATTTTCTTTTGTTGGTGACCTATTGTTGAATTTTGTTTTTTTTATGTGCTCCTTATTTAACTTTGAAGTAAGATTGACTCTTCATCACCTTTCTCCTTAATGAACTTTATGAGATTGAATAAACTTCATTTGATGATGAAAATGCATCTTTTGACTTATTGGATGCTTATAGCTTTGAGCTTTTACTTATGACATATTGTTTTTTTCACATTTTTTTAATGAACTTTATTCTTCTTTTGACGATGAAAATGAATCTTTTGACTTCTTGGATAGTTGTATCTTTGGACTTTGACTTTTGACAGTTTGTTTATTTGTTTTTTTCTTAATGGACTTTGTGAGATTTGATAAACTTCTCCATGAAGATGAACCTTTTGATTTATTCGATGCTTGTTGGGCTTTGACTTATAACTAGTTATTCACGTGACTCATATGATGATATTTGTTGTGGTGAAGTGAGCTCCTTTTTTAATAAAAATATTAATTAGTGGATGAAACTATTAATATTTTGTACAAGAAGTAAAAATGAAAATAAATTATAAATATGATTACCTGTTTAATTTCTTTGAGGAGAGGATCATGTTGAATGATATTTTTTTTTTAGATAAAAGTTCTTGTGACGATATAGGTTTGAAATCCTTCCTTTAAGTTGTGAGCTCTGAGCATGATTTAAAAAATAAAGGTGTGTTTACAAAGGATATACAATATTGGGAGTATGTCAGCCTTATTTTCATTTTGGGTGTGAAGGAGTTCAGATGTTGTTGTGTTTAAAATTTGTTGCACATCTCGATCGAAGATTGTGAATGTTGCTACATCGGTGTCACCAGAGAATTTCAATTGTATCTTGAACTTAAAAAAGATTTTAAATTTTTTAATATTTATTTAATTATGTTATAGAAAATAATTCATTATATACAAAACATTAAACCTTGTTGTTGGGTACTTGGATGACTGTTTGTGCATTCTCTACAAGTGTATTGATTTCCCTTTTCTATAACTTTCTTTTGGCATCTCCCACATGCAGCAAATTCCAACCAAACTTATCATCGATCTCATTGATTGTTGCATGAATTGTGAACACATTATCCTATTATTTTGTATATGTTAAAACTAAGAAAAATAAAGTATTATTGAATATTATGAATATGAAGGTATGATAGGTTAGGATACATGTGATTCTCATACCCATCTCATGGGCATTATATCTTGTAAAAATCTTCTATTTTTTGACATTCTTTTCACTGTTGGTAGAACTTGGAGAAGATAGTTCTTTTATTTGATGTTGCTCTATTTTTTTCTACAAAGTAGTTATTTAAAATAAAATTTATAATTTTTTAACTACATCAATCAAAGAATTAAAATAAATTAACGATTTTGTTTCTTGAATGTTACAAGATGTGTATAATAAAATAAAATAAAAGAAGGAAGTTCATTTTATCCTATTACCCTATCTTGAACTTTACAAAATCAGGATTGTCTAAGTTGATATAGATGCTTGTACTTGAAGTTAAATTGATTGAATACTCATTTGAAAAACAATTATTAAAATGTAATTGTTAGTAAATTAAAATTATTATATTAAATAAAATATAAAAAATTTATTGTAAGCAAAAAGTATGATGTAGACTTAATTGAAATTAAAATTATTTATTTATTAAATAAGTTGAATTGAAAACAATACTTAAGATAGTAAAGAAACATCTCAAATAAATAAATAAATATCAAAATAAATAAACATGCTAATATAAAAATAAAGGAATAGAAAATTATGGATCAATTTTTATTTAAATATTATTTAAACATTATATATATATATATATATATATATATATAAATTAAAATAAAAATTAAATTTAGAAAAAGGGATATATTTCTAGGTGCTCATGATGTGCTATCAAAGTATGAGTGGAGTGAAAGGAATGAAAGGATCCCAAACCAAAAAACATCATGCTCCAAAACATATAGTTATATAGTAACACAATATAATTTTATAAAAAAGAGAAATAGACAAATGATATTTTAGTGTAAATGTGTGCCTATACGTATTTTTCTTATTTTTTCATAAGAGAAAAAAAATAAAAAACCACCAAATGTGCAGCCCAAGTATCACAATTAACATACTAGTAACAAACATAACAAATCTTAAAGGCCTCTTACCCGATGAAAAAACTAAAAATTTAGTCAAACGTAATTTCTAAAAGATAAAAATAAATAAATAGGGAATAATTGTTATCTTAAAAAAAACCCATTAAGAAAAAAATATACATATACTTTTAAATTTTAAATTATAAAAAAATATTTTCAAAAGAGAAACTTGCACTCAAACTTTTCCCGTGAAGACAATGAATGACCTACATAGTCTTGCGCAAAGCAATTGTGAAGTGATTGCAGGGGGTCACCTTTCGGAAAGTGTAGTGCCCACTTAACTCTGACTGATATACAACAATAAACTTGATCGAACACTTTGAATGCAGTAAAATCAAAGAGGTACAAATACAAAGTCTTCCAACGCTGAATTAATTAAGGCTCTGGGTGGAAGGAGAGAAATAAGAGAGAAATTTTTTACTTTTTCATGTGCTACCTACACTCTTTACATTCTAATTAAAAAATTCTCTTCTATTTTCATCGTCTAAACTAAACACATCCTAAATGTAACTTGTTCTTCTTTCTGCAGTTGGCAAAATTGATGGGGACACAATTTGATCAGATTTCTCGGGAAGTCAAAGAATCCATTAAGGAATTGAGAATTGATTGGTTAAAGGGGGAAGGAGGGTCCATGTTTGTGGAAGATAGAATGGTGTAGGTGACATGTGTAACCTGGCTTCTCTGTTGTCTTTTCTGAGCTGTTCCTGTGTTGTTTCTTAAAAATTACATAATCTTAAAATTGAATCATAAAATTAAATATTAATAAAATTAAATATTAATACAACTACATAAACAACACAGGAACAGTTAGAAAAATGACATTAGAGAAGCCAATTTCGTGACATGTGTATGCAGTGTCTTTATGAGTAAGCACAGTGACTGGTTAATTACTTGTGAGATCGAGTCAGACTGATTCATTCATTGCCTTGTTGCTCGGTCCTCCTAACCTATTTTTCACTTCAATCAATATTCCACGTTGTAGACTTGACTCTTCGGCACTTCGAATGCACTAAAATCCAACAGGTACAGATACAAAGTCTTCCAATGCTGATCAATTAAATGTAGTTTGTCTGCATTCTGCAGTTGGTAAAATTGGTGGGGACAAAGTCTTTCAACAAAGTGTATTGTATAATTTTTAGGAACTAGCCATTTACACTGGTAAGTGGTAATACTACAGAAGGTGTATTTGACTGTTAAAACTAACTAGACACACATTTACGGGTTGCGCCAATTTATAAATCTTTAAAGAAATATTTAAATAAATTATTTACTTCATAAACTAAGTTAAAAAATATAATTGTCAAAGATATTTTATATCATTTTCTATTAAAGAAGATAAAAAGATTACGTATAACTTAAAATATTTTTTATATCAACATATTTGTAAGAAAAATTTTTAAAATTGGAGATTGACCACTCGACTAAAGTTGATAAAAAGTAAGTATTATGTATAAATTTTGTAAGAGTAATATAAGAATAAAGTGAAGGAAGAATGATGAAAGGTATAATATGTTACATGTATACATTGATCATAGATCACAAAACATCAATTATATATTATATTAATGTTGTCATTTATGTTATGTTTAACTTTTGGATTGTGAATTCATTCAATTTTGTTCACCTGCCCTTACAATACAGTTATTGACTTTTGGTTTGCAGGCTGTTAAAACTGAAAGCTTATTGAAACCAAACCTTTCAGTCGAAGAATTTCCAGGTGCATAGTTATTGGAGTTTTTATGATATACTTGAGTCTTGGTGATTAGTGCACATAGCAATACATGTTAGAATCAATGTCTCATGTGAGAGACATGTGACTTAGTAAGGACTAATAAATAAATAATTAACGATTAAGGAATAAATTGTAATTGGGCTTAATAGGAGAAGTTTCTAGAGCTAACTGCTACTTGATGGGAGCAGTGGTTATAAAAGGGGCTTAATATCCACTAACATGAAATAAGGTCCCCTTCCTGACCAGAAAGTGTTATTTCTGACCCATAGCCATCACGAACGGAGAGAGGCAGAAAAGAAAGACCTAAGAAAGTGAAATCTTATTTCTCTCCTCTTTCAAGGAAATCAAAGTGCACTCGAGAGAAGTTCCTATGGAGAAAGGTACAAGTCTTCCTATGGAGAAAGGTACACATCATTATCTATTGTTGTTTATTGATTGTTTGTGAGAACCATAGATTTCAAGATCTTGTTGTTTCCTATCATTGATAGTCTAAGAAACCCCTTAAGAATTTTTACATGTGGTATCAGAGCATGTGTTATGAAATTTATGATTCTACAAGAATGATTTAATTTTTTCCAATTATGCATGAACCCTAATTATGAAATTTAGGGATAATTTAATTTCTTCAAATTATGCATCAAACCTAATTATGAAATTTAGGAATTTTAATTTCTATTACATGTATTTTCAATTAAAGTACATGTATGAAATTTTGTATGAAAGAAATATTATACAAAACTTCAAAGAGAAAGCTTCTGTTGTCAATTTTATTTCTAATGGAGAAAGTTGTCTTTCCATTAACGTTATTTATATATTAAATTATGGAGAAATAATGACGCGCTATGTTGTGAATTGGTTTTGTAAAGTTGTGTGGCTGCATGTACCTTTCTTTCAATTCCAATTGAAAAACCGTTGCTACGCGTACCTTCCTTGTAGGAGAATTAGAAATTTTGGATATTGCTATTTGCAACCCATTTTGCTATTTCCAGTCCCACTTGTGTTTTTTTTTCCTGGAAATTATTATTAAACGTAATTGAAGGATTGAAAGTTTATATGCTGTAATTAAATTAACGTGAATGCTTTTAAATTATTGGTAGCAGTAAATATATGTATATGCTACATATTTGCTTGAACGTGTTTAAATAAATACAAATATTATTTTATGGCCTGGAACGAAATTAATAGAATGGCTATGAATTATTAATAGCAATAAGTATGTACATGCCATATATATTTGGTTGGAATTAAATGTATGTTGAATTTGTTAGTCACCAAAGTGACCAAATTTGTAAGGTTATTTAATTCCAAATTAATGATTTTTTCAATAATATTTGGTTGGAATTAAATGTATGTTGAATTTGTTAGTCACCAAAGTGGCCAAATTTGTAAGGTTATTTAATTCCAACTTAATGATTATTCCAATTACTCATAGAATAATGGATGCTAAATTATATGATTATTGGTTTATGGGTAATTGAAATTCATTGTTATAAGGCATTTATGAATCGCCCAAAGGTTGATTAGTTGTTCTTATAATTAATGAATATAATTGTAGACAATTTGTGTGTATCATTAGTTTTATTTATATGCCCAAATGAAATAGATACTACTAATTGGTGTATATTTAATTGTCAAATAATGTTAAAATTTTATTAACATCATTATGTTTGTATGTTGTATGTTGGTGTATCACCCAAACGAGAACATCAATATACATTGTCCGTTATCTAAATGAATCATATGCACGACATGTATTTTATGTCTCAAAACACTTATGTGAATTTTATTATGTAATACATGTTTTGAATTCTTATGTATCATCTGAGCCAATTTTAATGGGCTTAACTTCTCTGACTGAAATGAGCATGTCCAATTTCACCTCGGTGTTTTGGATCATGATCTTGCTATGTTGGAAGAGAAGTTTGTTACTACTATTGATGTTAGTAGCAATGAAGAGAAAGTTCATCATAAAACTTGGGAAAGATCTAGCAGACTCAGCCTAATGTTGATGAGAATGACTGTTGCAGATAGTATTAAGACAACTCTCCCTAAAATCGAAAGTGCTAAAAAGTTTATGGGATTAGTGGGAGAGTATTCTCAAACAGCTGATAAGTATGTTGTTGGGACATTAATGAGTACATTGACCACCATGAAGTTTGATGGTTCCCGTACTATGTATGAACATGTCATTGAGATGACAAACAATGCAGCAAGACTTAAGACCTTGGGAATATAATGACTTTGAATGAGAACTTTCTTGTTCAGTTTATTCTAAACTCATTACCGTCTGAGTTTGGCCTGTTCTAAATGAACTATAATACCATGAAAGATAAATGGAATGTGCATGAATTGCACAATATGTTAGTTCAGGAAGAAATGAGGCTTAAGAATCAAGGAAGTCACTTAGTCCATTATTTTAGCCACCAAGGGAATCAAGGAGCTTGAAAAGAAATTTATGAAGAATCATGATAAAGGCAAAGGGTCATTAAAGAACAATGACGACTCTTTGCAAATCTAGAAGAAAGGTATTAAAGGACAATAATAGTCAATTTTGTGAAATTAAGACATTTCCAAAAAAGGATTGCCTAAAGTGTAAGTCTTGGTTCGAAAAGAATGGTGAGCTTAATGCTCATGTATGTTTTGAATTAGACTTAACTGTAGTTTCCCATGATACATGATGGATTAATTCTGGATGTATGACTCATGTTTCTAACATTATGCAGAGATTCCTTACCATCCAAACCATAAGCCCAAATGAGAAGTTCATTTTCATGGGGAATGGAGTGAAAGCTCCAGTGGAAACAGTTGAGACTTATTGTTTAAAACTCGATACTAGACATCGTTTAAATTTATTGGAAACTCCTTATGTACCTAGTTTATCTAGGAATTTAGTTTCATTATCTAAACTTGATGTTACTGCATAGTCTTTTAATTTTGGTAATGGATGTTTCAATTTATTTAAACATAATCATCTCATTGGTACTGGTATTCTTGTGATGGTTTATATAAATTGGAAATAAACAGTTTGTATGCTGAAACTGTTTTAACTCTGCATCATAATGTTGACACTAAACATAGTTTAGTGAATGAACGATCTGCTTTCTTGTGGCAAAAACGTTTAGGTCACATTTCTAGAGAAAGGATGGAAAGATTAATAAAGAATGAAATTCTTCCTTATCTAGATTTTACGGATCTAAATATTTGTGTGGGTTGTATTAAGGAAAAACAAGCAAAACATACAAAGAAAGGAGCTACAAGAAGCACTCAGCTTCTTGAAATTGTGCATACTGATATTTGTGGACCTTTTGATGTTAGTTCTTTCGGAAAGGAATGATACTTTATCATCATTATTGATGATTATTCACTTTATAGTTATGTCTACTTACTGCCCGAGATTTCTTAGGCAATGGATGCCTTAGAAATTTACTACAATGAAGTAAAAAGGCTATTAGACATAAATGTGAAAATTATTAGATATGATAGAGGTGATGAGTATTACGGAAGATATGATGAAATTGGGCAACACTGAGGTCCATTTGCTAAGCTTGTTCAGAAATGTGCATTTGTGTGCAATACACAATTCTCGGTACACCACAACAAAATGGTGTATCAGAAAGGCGTAATAGAACTTTAATGGATATGGTTAGGAGTATGTTAATCAATTAGACTTTACCCGTATCTTTGTGGATGTATGCCTTGAAAACTGCCATGTATTTGTTGAATAGGGTTCATAGTAAGGCAGTTCCAAAGACATCTTTTGAACTGTGGACAAATAGGACACCTAGTATAAGGCACCTGCATGTTTGGGGTTGCCAGGCAGAAATAAGAATTTACAATCCGCAAGAAAGAAAATTGGATGCAAGAACAATCAGTGGATATTTCATTGGTTATCCAGAAAAGTCAAATGTGTTGGACATTTTAGTGTAATTGATCTCTTTATTATGTTAAAATAAGAGTGCACGCTTGTTTTAATGTAATAACGAGATGTTCGGTTTAGGCAAATTTTGGAAGTTACATGGAAGTTACTAAAATTTCCATCAATGGTTGGAAGTTACTAAAACTTCCATCAATAGCAGTTTTTAAAAAAGAAAAAACTTCCATCAACCGCCAAAAACCATCTGTTCTTTGATCATAAATAATCATTCTGGTTTAGAAAGCATAACGGGTGACAAAACATACAAGACCAAAACAAAACTCTTGAATTATAATCTTCTGATTTTATCCGATTGAACAATTTTGGTTGAACCCCGAAATTTGATTCAATCTGAAAGTATTATACACGACTTCAGATCTATCCAGTATCATCTCGATTTTCAAATTAACCAACAAAATGGGTATATGTTTTATTGTCCTAATCATAGTATGAGAATTGTCGAAACTGGAAATGCAAGGTTCATTGAAAACAGTGAAATCAGTGGGAGTACAGTTCCACGAGAAGTGGAAATTAAAGAAATTAGAGTGTAAGTCCTTTTAGCTTATGCCTCTACCAGTAAGGTGATTGCTCTTTTTAGTTATTGTTACAAAATTAATGAAGAAGTACAACACAATGATGAGCCCATGATACATAATGAACCCATTGTGGAAGAACCACAAGAAGTAGCATTAAGGAGGTCTCAAAGAGAAAGAAGACCAGCTATTTCGAATGATTATGTGGTATACCTACATGAAACAGAAATAAACTTAAGCATTAATGATAATGATCCAGTTTCATTTTCACAAGCTGTAAGTTGTGATAATTTTGAGAAGTGGTTAAATGCCATGAAAGAAGAGATAAATTCCATGAAACATAATGGTGTTTAGGACCTTGTAGAATTACCAAAGGATTGTAAGAGAGTTGGTTGTAAGTGGGTCTTCAAGACTAAACGTGACTCTCATGGCAACCTTGAACGTTACAAGGCTAGATTTGTTGCTAAGGAATTTACTCAGAAAGATGACATTGATTATAAAGAGACATTTTACTAGTCTCACGAAAGGATTCTTTCAGGATTATCATGACATTAGTAGCCCATTAAGACTTAGAGCTACATCAAATAGATGTGAAAACCGCCTTTCTGAATGGAGATTTAGAGGAGAATGTTTGTATGGACCAACCAATGGGGTTCTCAGTTGAAGGAAATGAACACATGGTGTGCATACTAAAGAAATCAATATACAGTCTTAAAGCAAGCTTCCCGCCAATGGTATTTGAGGTTTAATGATACCATTATTTCCTTTAGATTTAAGGAAAATATTGTTTATCGGTGTATGTATCTGAAGATCAGTGGGAGTAAGGTTATTTTCTAATTTTGTATATTGATGATATCTTGCTTGCAGCTAACGATCTTGGTCTTCTTCATGAGACTAAGAAATTTCTCTCTAGAAACTTTGAAGTGAAAGATATGGGTGAGGTAAGCTATGTGATAGGGATAGAAATATTCCATAATAGATCACAAGGATTGTTAGGCTTATCTCATAAAGTATATATATATATCGATAAA
This sequence comes from Glycine max, assembly GCF_000004515.6. NCBI lineage: Eukaryota > Viridiplantae > Streptophyta > Magnoliopsida > Fabales > Fabaceae > Glycine > Glycine max. The sequence continues at coordinate 2,504,119 of NC_016090.4, forward strand.
GTGCTAGAGAGATTCAAGATGAAAAGGTGTTTAACATCGCCTATTCTAATTTAGAAATGAGACAGAGTTAGTCTCGCACAATGTCCTAGAAATGATATGGAACGAAAACAAATGAAAGTAATTTTGTATGCATCAGTTGTTGTTGCATCTGAGAGCTGAATTTGTAGTATGTTTTGAGGCTACAATTCAGGCCAATTGGCTGCGAAACTTTATTTCAGGGCTTGAAATTGTCGACAGTATTACTAGGTCACTGAAAATGTATTGTGACAACTCCGCAACAATATTTTTTGTAAGAACGGCAAGTACTCTAAGGGTGCTAAGCATATGAAATTGAGGTACTTTGTCGTGAAGGAAGAAGTTCAGAGACAAAGAGTGTCAATAGAACATATTAGCACAAACCTTATGATAGTTGACCCTTTGAATAAGGGATTATTGCCCAAGATATTATAGAACATGTTGAAAGTATGGGCATTATTGTTATTGATGATCATTAAGTGTAATTTATCTTATGTAATTTTGCTGACACTCTGAGCTCAATTATGATATGTTTCTGATTACCTGTTCTCTATGTTTGCATGCATGTTTGTGTTAGAGTAATGTTAACAGATTTTGTCTTGAATGAAGACATTATGTTGGACCAATTATGTACTCCTAACTAATGGTCATATTAAGGAGAAGACTAATTTGTAGTACATGGAAGGGACTATGTCGATTAGATGATGTACAACCGTCATGACTCGAATTGGTTCCTATTCTTAATCATGAAATTATGACGTACCCAATGTATAGAACAATTTAGTCAATTTTTAATGCGCATTATGTTAGTTAATCTATTTATTTACTTAGTCCATAATGTTTATTAAAGTCACATGAGCCAAGTGGGAGAATGTTAAAATTAATGTCTCATGTGAGAGGCATGTGACTTAGTAGGGACTAATAAATAAATAATTAACGATTAAGGGCTAAATTGTAATTGGGCTTAATAGGAGAAGTTTCTAGAGCTAACTGCTACTTGATGAGAGTAGTGGTTATAAAAGGGGCTTAATACCCACTAACGTGAAATAAGGTCTCCTTCTTGACCAGAAAGTGTTCTCTCTCACCCATAGCCATCACGAATGGAGAGAGGCAGAAAAGAAAGACCTAAGGAAGTGAAATCTTATTTCTCTCCTCTTTCAAGGAAATCAAAGTGCACTGGAGAGAAGTTCCTATGAAGAAAGGTACACATCATTATCTATTGTTGTTAATTGATTGTTTGTGAGAACCATAGGTTTCAAGATCATGTTGTTTCCTATCATTGATAGTCTAGGAAACCCCTTAAGAATTTTTACAATACATTCACTTCTGAATGTTATGTACATGTTTATAATTTAAAAATTATCTTTTGAATGGCGGATATGTTGCCATATTTATGGTGCACTTCAAACTTTTATTAACACAATTCTAATTACTGAAGAGCTGTATATCTGTCTTTTGAAGTCATTCTATAAATTTTAATTTTTTTTCTGTATTGCTATTTTATTTGTTTCATATGCTTGATTTTGCCACTATATGCAGTTTGTGTGCATGGAACCTACAGAAAGAACTTGGAATCAATTCTAGGATCTGGTCTGAAGTGCATGAAGAGATTGCATGTTCATTTCCCTTGTGGTTTACCAATAGATGGAGAAGTAATTAGTGGTAATGTGATATACTATTTAAAACGAATCCTATTTACACAAATGTAAATTTATATAATTTTGTTTTATTTTGGTTAGGCAAGTTAATTTTCCGACAGGAATATTAAGGATGGTAGTATGGTTCTCAGCTTTAAAATACAGAAGGAATGACAACCAAGATGCCTATTATGATTGATAATGTAGCTTTGTACCAAGCGTGGAATCCAAATGACAAATTCCTAGTTTTGCCTCCTATCCTTTCACTTATGTGTTTTTTTCCCCAAAGCCAGAATATTAGAAATTTTAAACTTATTTCATAAAAATAGGTTCAAATAATAATTAGTCCATCCTTCGAAGTCTCAATATGGTTTAGCTAAGTCAGTAACTTGGAAGCAACATACCTGTATACTTTAGTGCTTTATTAGTGACTAATCATTTCCCTGCAAATGATTAATCATATTGTAGATATTTGTTTCAATTTAGCAATACAATATCTTTGACAGTTACTATTAATGATCACAGCTTGGATCTATTACTATTAGCATCTATCCCTTTGCAACTTATCTGTTGGAGGGTGGAGACCTTGGAATTGGAAATCCCTTTTTTTGGCTGACATGGGAGTTACTGTGTCCTGTGAAATTTGTATAGAATATTAAAGTTCTTGCATGAACCATTTTGCTCAATTCTTTGAAGGAAACGACCTCGTCTTTTCAAGTACTAATGTGTAGCATAATCTTTAGAAGTTTTTAGTTATTTCCTTAGTTGCAGTAAGTTCTGGTACTTTGATTGGTCTCTTGTGTACTGATCTTTCTCCATGTATGAGGCAGGATATCAATGTTCTGATCTTTCTAGACGTTAGAAAAGCATTAGAAGGTATGATATGAAAATATTCCAAACATGTTCTGAACTGAATATGTACAAATTCATCTTGAAATACTGAATTTTTTGTTGTTTGTTGATAGTGAGTAAAATCTACAACAAATAAGGCTACTGATCACTACTTATCTATGTATTTTCATCCTAGTTCAGAAGGTATGAAGCTTTACATTTCTGACAACAAGGTGATCCTGACGGAAGGTTTTAAAGGTGTTGTTCCACTCAAGTATTTTGAAAAGATAGAATCTTGGCATGGCAGACAGCCTATTTTTTTTTAAAGTTCTTTTATAATTTTGATTTTACGTAGGATCAGAGTACGTCGACGATTACTAGATGATTGTGTAAACTTCTCCCAAGAATTAATATTTGGTTCCTAATTTCTTTTGTTTTTTTTAAATGATTAAGTTAAGTTTACTTTGGGTCATTGAGTTATATATACTATGTTTTTTTGACAGATTGACTTTTATATATATATATATATATATATATATATATATATATATATATATATATATGTAAAAGTAAAGATAGAGTATTATGTGACATTATCATTTATATTTTCTTGTTGAATTTTTAATTATTTATCCTTATTTCAAAATTACGTTAATTATCTTTTTAATCATAGTTTTTAATCATTTTTAACCAATAATATTAGGAGTGTGTTACACTTCTCAGCCAAGCTTTCTCCCATGGGTTGACCTGTAAATTTATATGAATATGAATTTGAGCTTAAAAAATTATGACCTGTTTAAACGAGTAGAACAGAGCATTGAGCAACACCCAATGATAGCTCGAATGGCAGTTTGCTAATTAGAATGAAGACAATCGGCAAAGTCTACACAGCTCACTTTAGCACAATTAAAATGAGACAACTCACAGAATCACATATAGACAACTTTGTATTTTTTTTCCTATATAACCCTACAGTTAACATGTTAGTTAACAGTGAATTACATATCTAAAAACTTTTAATTACCAAAAAATGCTTATTGTTGGGTTGACCTGCAAATCATTTGGGCCATCCCAAGATAATTATTTTAAAACTAGTTTATATATATATATATATATATATATATATATATATATATATATAATCAGAGTTTGATGCTGTTACTCCACTGTCTGAAACAGAAGCAGTTGATCTGGTCAAAACTGTTTTTGCATCTGCAACTGAGATAGATATATACACAGTAAGTTTGTGCTACATTACATACATAATTACCATTTGACTGTAGGAGAAACTTGTAACTTACTGTGTATGTTTTTACAGTGAGTGAAGCTTCAAATTGCCATCCTAAAACGCTTTACACAGAAATTTATTGTTGGAGATACCAGAGTTGGATTGGGAATGTATGAAATGCTTCTAGAATTTTAAATGACGTGGTGGGTTTTTCCCATGAAGCAAAATTAAGCATGGTAATTTCAGTGAAATGGATTTGAACAAGTACTAGTCTTTTTCACATTATAACTAGACTATAATTTCACTTATATTTGCATTGGATATTTGTCCGATTTTATTTCATAGCTTTAGAGTGCTTCTCTATCCTGTCTAACCTTTTTTTATTGCATTATCTTTTCTCCTGATGCTAAATCTGCTTGCATTTGTTGGACAAGGAAATTTCAATTAAAACTCAACTTCAACCTCATACATCCAAAATCCAACAAATAAATTCTCAAAATTAAGCCAAACCCCTATCTATAAGCCAACAAAATTCGTCCTTGATTTCCTAGCTTTGCATTCTTTGCTGTTGGACGAATTTTCTAGTTAGGATCAATGAGATTGAACAATTTCGAGATCATGACATAGGTACATTTTGATAAGAGAAAGGCCTAAAGTATCCAAATTGATCACAAGGTTAAGTTTTAATACATGAAGAAGCTAAGTCAAACTTACAACAAAAGTGAATCGTGAAGAACACATTAGAAACAAAACACAAATTAATATTCTTGAAACAAGAACGATACATTGTTAGATTGAACTTGGTGAAAGAGTAAATAAGCGGACCAATTAATGAACTTGAAGAAGGATATGGGGCAAGGTCTTCATTTCATTCCTTCCCCGAGAGTTTGAAGTACTGTTCTCAATGATTTCTCTACAATTCCAATAATCAAAGAAAAGTTTGCTTTCAATGATCCTGTGAGATTTGTATCTAATACAAATGTATACAAGGTCACAAAGTATATGAAATAATATTTGCTTAGATGCTGATGTTAATTCTGCCTGAGTTTATTCATCATATGGTGTCTTGAGATGCCCATCCTTTCTTCTCCAACTCTTGTCGCAGTGCCTGTCAACAACCAAGATTTTTCATCACAAAAATATTTAGCAAGGGATTTACATCCTCTGGAGTAAATACTCTCTTTATTGTACATAAAAAATATTCTTTATCTCTACCAATTAAAAAATGTCAATGTATTTCTGATCATAGTTAACCAAATTTACCTTCAGTTAAAATAAGTGACTAATTTAGAATAAAGTTAAAACATTTGAGACTCAAATTTAGTGAATCATCTACTTGAGTATAAAATGTTTGACATGACATGAAGGAAAGAGGAGTTTTACCATGGAACCAAGAATTTCTTTATCTAACTATAGAGAAAACACATGAATTATGAAATCACACCTTTATTCTTTTTCTGTTCACATCAAAATCAAAGTTTCCTAACCGAGATGCAGATCGGTACTCCACAGTAGAACCCTTACCCGGTGGGAACCAGAACTCAACATCATCTACAAACTGTTAGCACATGACAGAAAAAGGAGGGAAGGAAATTAGAGATGGTTCTTGAATCTTGATATCATCTCAAATGTATAAAATTATCATTTTTCTTCGTGATGAGTTTCCTTAGATGTAAGTTACACTTACCCCCAAAATTGAGCTTTGGTACTCCACACGAATATAGTCTTCTTTCCTTTCAACTATCCGTGGTGAAAATTTGTCTGGTGTTGTTGATTCTATCTGCAAAATTGTCCGGAACTGGTTTAACTTTACTTCAATGATTGGAAGGAAAAGTGCAAATAACCAGCTATTATCACAAATCAACTATAAATTAGAGAAATGTTGACAACATACCCTTTTAAATACATTCTTTATTAATAGTAAGAGTTTATTAGAAATTACAAAATCATGTAGGTCTTACTCTTTATTCAATGAATTCCACCCATGACTTCGTAATTTTCAATAAATTTTAATGAATAATAGAAAGTGTGTTAGGAATAGTGCATTACAAAGTGTATATTTACTTTCAGTTTATCACCCCTTTTATAAATTTTATAAATTATAATCGATGTTGATTAAAAGAGGGAAGGAAAAGAAAATTGCAATCCAGTGATATAATTCAAAATTTCAGTTCAGTTAGATTTATTACCACGTCTATCAGTTCCTCCATTGCTTCCTCTCTGTTCACAGGTTTTTTCCTACCTTCAGGATTATAGTTCCTGAAAAAGAATGAAAATACTAAAACAAAGTGAGATCATGATTCATCTATACAATAATAAAGTTTGGATTTTGTGGCGACCATGCTCAAACAAGGGCCAAAGGTAGAGAAAATTTTTTTGTCAAAAAGAAATAAAAAGTAAAGATTGCACTACTTTCACCGGCCAATGTGTGTGTGACCAATTGTCCAATTCTTATGTCAAGTCAACAATGTTCAACAGTCAATAGTCCAATATCGGTTGCACTACTTGTTTAAAACGTGATAAATCGTTCCAGGTGCACTATTGTCTATTGCAACGTGATTCTCACAAATATGCCATAGGTTCCTTTTGGACTAAATCCAAAAAATAAATAAATAAACACTGACTGCTTACTTATCTCCTAAATCTGGTTTATCAGACCCTCCTCAAGACGAAATTTAGACACCACAAGTTAGTTAACCGAAAATTAAGGCCCAAAAAAACAACAAAATGGAAATACTTTAACTTTGAGTGTGTTTGAAAAAGCTTAATTAGACTTATCTTATAAGTATTTGTGTAAAGGTATGTTTGGACAAACTTCTCCAAAAGCATTTACAAGAGAAGAAAATAAAATGAAAAAATGAAATAGGTTTCTTTTTAAGCTAAATTATGAAGAAAAAAAAACTTTAGGAGAGGCTAATACAAGAGAGCTTCTATAATAAAAAAAAACTTTTATAAACTAATTTTAACTTATTGAAAATTTTATTTTGTTTTTATTTCTTATTGTTTTTCTCTTATAAGTGTTTATGTAAGTGTTTGGAATAACTTAACTTAATGATATGTGATTACCATATGTCTATAAGTTGTTTTCAGCAGATCATGTAAAAAAAAAAGTTGTTTTCAGATTATTTCAATAAGATTTCCAGAATAACTTAAGAAAAAAGCTTACAACAACAACTCATACGTATGTATTTTTATTTTTTTATTATAGAAACAACTTATGCATAAGCACTTACATGATGAGATGAGCACTTAACTAAGTAGTTTGTCCAAACACACAATTAAAAAAATGCATTTAATACATATAATCCCATAAATCCAAGGTGAAAATTAAAATAAGAAAAAGAAGGAAACTTTTACCATGGAGGAGCATAATGTGTGCGATCACTGATATTCTCAGAGGTTGACACGCAATTCTTCGTTGCCGGGCACAGAGCTAATGCTGGTGGGTTTTTCTGCACTCCAAGATAATCAGGTTTTTTCCCACTGCACCATCAAAACACAAGACACAAACTCAATTTTCTCTTTTTTAACCACCACCCATGTCCAATACAAAACAAAACCGAAATTAAAAACCAAAAGGGTCTTCAAACCCACCAACAAAATCAAATCTTGAATTCAATTTACATTCAAAATAAAATGAAAAACAAAAATTTTCCAAAAACAAGCAGAGGAGGGGTACCCGAAGTTCAAGATGGCACCAATGGTCGCTATTTCGCTGCTTCTCAATATGAGTTCTCTTCAATAGACAAAATAATTGAAATATAAAGAGATTTCAGAAGATGGGTATGAATAGATATGAATAATCCATAGAAAGGAATTAGAAAGTGCGAGTGTGAAGAAATAAGAACCTTCGGTTGATTTGGTCGGTGGGTGTGCTATCGTGGTGCTTCTGACAGAATACAATACGGGGAAGAGAGCTTCTTCTACCATTGTTGGGTTTGGTGATGAACTTGAGGTTGCAGAAGGAGCTTGAAGATGCCATTGAAGCCATTGTTGTTGGGAGCTGAAAATGAAGGTTCGAGAAAATTAAGGAACTTATGGACATATATCTTCACAGACCGAAATATTTATAATTTAAGAATGTGAACCAAATATAAGGAATGAGATGTGAATCATGTGATAAAGAAGGTGGGCGGTGGGACTTTTTTTTTTTCTTTTTTATGGATTTGGATATTTGGAAAAAAAATTATATTTCGATGTTTTTAAGATAGTGGACTATTTCCAATTTCAGATAATACAAATATCCAGAAATGCTTATATGCACGAAAAGGTTTTTGTGAAGGATGTTATTATATCCGTTTACTTTTTAGAATAAGTTTCATTTTAGATTTTATTTTCTTGAATTAGAAATTATGGTTGTCTCCAAATCACTTATTTGACTAAAAGTATTTTGTGGTCATTGGTCAAAGAAGATTTTACACACCTTATGAATCAAATACTAATTTCTCCCCATATGAATGCATAAAATTTTATACCATTATATTAATTGTTTGGGTTGTCCTAGATTATTTTACATTAAATAAAAAATAGATAAAAATAATAATTTTATAAATTAATTTTATTATCAATATTATATTGAAAACTTAAATAATACTCATTTGAAATATTAATAAAAAAACCATATTAGATAAAAAGATACATGTACTATTAATAATATAATTTTACATATTAAATAAAATAACACTTAAATACATGTACTCTAATATTAAGTTTAAGATAGATAAACCCTTCCATTTTTTTATATGTATGGTAAACTCTTCATATGTATATTTATAGTTTGTTTGGATAAGTTTTTTTTAGAAGTACTCTTAAGAGAAAATAAATAGGAAGAAAAAGATAAAATGAATTTTTTCATAAATCAAAATGATTAATTTGTAGAAACTTTCTCATATAACTTTTTTAAAAGATGAGAGAACTTTTATAAATTAACTAATGGAGAGCTTTCTTTGACTTAGGGAGAAACTCATTTTATTTTATTTTTTTCTTATTTTCTTCTCTTAAAAGTATTCCTAGAAAACATTACCCAAACATGTCCTTAGATTTAACAATTATTTACTTTTTACATATTTTGAAAATGTCATTTAAAAAAAGGGAAAGTATTTTTTAATCCCTATATTTTCATTGAATCTTGTTTTTAGTTTCTAAACTTTTATATCCTCTAATTTAGTCCCTAAACTTTAAAAAAACTTATTTTTAATCATCTTTCACAGAATTTTCACTAACGATGTTAACTTGTGTTCTAATGGTGTTTGCTTGTATTCAACGTGGCAAACAGTGTGTTTTTTTTTTAAAAAAATAAATTAAAATAACATGGGAATTTTATTTATTTATTTTTTAAAAGTTATTAAAATATCTCCCCCAAATACATTAAACTCTAACTTTCAAAAGTTACATCTACACGTAGAGGTTGTGGTTCGAAATTCATAACGCATTCTTCACACCCAATATGAATGGAATGTGCATGTGAGAAAAAGTTGTTGTTGAAAGTGAGAACCGACAATTATATATAATGAGAGAATGTTTTGGAGATGCAAAAATTAGGGAGATGGAGAACTTTTTTATAATCTTTTAATAGAATGGTGAGTTGGGTTGGTAGTGTTATATATTTTTTATAATGGTGATACCTATGGTGTCATTTTGGTTTACATAAAAAGATTCTATCAGAAAGGATTAAAAATAAGATTTTTGTATAGTTTAGGGATTAAATTAGAGGATATAAAAGTTTAGGAACTGAAAACAAGTTTCTATGAAAATATAACAAATATATATATATATATATATATATATATATATATATATATATATATATATATATATGGATATACTCCTTAATACACGCTTAGATACTTTTTTTTGGGTTAAATTCACTATCAACAATAAAAATATGACGAAGGAAGAGAACAATAGTGTGTTATAAGTAATAAGCAAGCAATTCAAAGATAAAAACAAGACACTGGAATAATAATGTTAATGGGTTCGCTTACTAATTGAAATTAAGGATAGAATGAAAAACAGCGAGTTGTTGGTGGACGGTGGTGCTTGATTTTATGGAAGCTAACCAAATATCACATTTGCTCATGGAACCTCAACATTGGTATTTTTTTTTATTGATAAAGGATAGTATTTATTAGTAGAAATAATCAAATTTCTGACATTTTTTGATACCGATTAATATATATATATCACCGTCCATGAAAGAAAAGCGTGTTGTGCTCTTCAGTTGAGGAATTCGTTTTTTTCTTTTGGTCGGTAAATTAAATTTATTAAGTTCAAAATAAAATCTTATGATATACATATATACACTAAAGCAGTTACAAAATTTAAGAAAATAACATCACTAAAGCAGTTATAGAATTATATAGGCTTCCAACTATATGATAAGTTCTTCAGGTGTTGCAAGATGTATTATGAAGCGTCGATTCTTTAATTTGCTTCACGTATTCTATTCGATACCAATACTCTTGGATACTCTACTGATACGAATTTGTGAAGTTTCCAAGCCTTTAAAAAAGTTATGCAAATCCAATACAACTACATAAGAGACATAAAGGCACACATAATATAGAAACATAGAAGTATTATTCTTTAATGAACCAAAAATGAAAATTGTCCTATTTATGGATGATTTCAAGAAAGAAATGAGATTGGTACTATTTCTATTTGTAGACAATTAAAAGTGATTTATGAAAATGATTTATAATTTTTTTGTCATTAGTAATGTCCAAGAAGTATGTTCCTAATTTGGATTTGTAGACTTGAAACTATAATTTATTGTGCTTTATGATTTTTTTATACATATTTAGATATATACGTTACACTTATCCTATCCTATATATTTTAGAATAATCGTAACACCGTATTGGATATGTATTGTATTGGATACACATATCGTATCTGTGCATCATAGAAGATATATAAAAAGACCATGCATTGTAAGAATTTGCTCACTATAAAATAAAATGATTCTCTAGTCCAATCTGTGATTTGAACATATGTCCTGAAAGGAAATATTCTGATACTGATAGATCATGCGTGGCTCCAAATCTTTCTGTAGCTTGGCTACTATCTGATGATTGTTATTTTACAGGTTGCAAGTATTTTTCACTCCAGTATACAACCTCTTCATATGCATAAAGTTCTGCTACATTCTTAATTCTTTTGATTTGAAATGCTTGGATTGGCCTTATGCTCAAATATTTTGGATTTTTGACACTTACATTTTTCTACAGAAAGATATGGAGAAAATGTTTGGTTTGGAATCACATTGACAAAGGTTTCACCGGTAACCATACTCTATGCTTCTGTTTCCTTGTATTTTGTAATTGTTACATTATTTATTCCGTTCTCTTACTTTCACTTTTACTTGGACGACGTCTAGCTCTTGAAAAATTACTGAAGGATTATGTTTGTACATATGCCACAGGGGAACATTTCTATATGGTATAATCTGGTTGCCCTAAAGCCTTCTTTCTCTTTTTTATTTACTATAATGGCTTGCTTCAATATGATTTGAATGCCTTTTTTGAATCTGTTCCATGCTGTTGTGGTCAACATCAATTCCTGAAAATATTTCTTGAGGTTAAACTATTTATTAAATGGAGAAAAGAAAAATTGTAAATGGAACTTTCTCTACCTTTTCCTGATAATCTAGCAGAAAATCTTTCCCCCCTCCAATTTAACCCTTTTAAATTTAACTATTATCCTGGGTTTGTTCATCATAGATTTTGAAATTTCTGTGTGCTGCCAAAATGAGTTTTTCAAGCATTATCTTTTTCTTTCTACTTTGAGATTCCTGCTCCGTTGGAAGTGAATCTTAAATTTCTCTGAAGCTTGTTGCGCATTCATAATCTTCAAAGGTTTATATGCCTTATCTTTGTCATTTAATGTTTACTATGCTCGAATAGATTAATGTAGCAATCTAGCTGGAAACAGTGAAATTTTCTGATATTATGAGTTAATTGCTTAAATTCCCAACCTGGAAAGGCATATCTAACAAAGTAAATGTTGTATTATGCAGGCTGATGTATTTTTGGCCCCACAAATTACACTGGCATCTCAGAGATTTGATATTGATGTGATATAGTTCTTATCATTTCTTGATATATTTCGTTTGTTTCAAACTACCAATATTGGTTCACAAGTTTGACTAGTTGCAAGTGGAGACAAAATTCTTCTCTTGTCTCGTCTTGTCTTGTTTGTCTTTTTTCCCCCTCCAAATTAAGCTTACTTGTTTTAGGACCTATGAATTAAATTAAAGGTGTTAAAATGCATCAATATTTTAAACATTAGATGGCCCTAATAATTTTACATATTTTAAAAGAGAGATGGTCTTGAAATCTATGGGTTGATTTTTAAATTTTTGTTTCAAATGGTCAAATTGTTCTGGGTGAAGGATGGATCTGTCTTAAGGATCTTCAGTCTTACTTTGTCATTAATTGTTCTGGGTAGGAAAGAAATGCTATATGTCTAGTTTTCATGGCTTGTCTAGTTTTACTTTGAAGTCATGCCAAAGGTCTCTTTCATGGAATTTCTTTGAAGATATTCAGAGATTGGCATGCTGTCCTACATGCATCATGCTCTTAGTTTATGTTCTTTTCTCTCATGCTGTAGAGTATTTCTTATCCCCGTTCTCAATAAAATTCTTTTTCTATCTTAAATCAATGCTTCTGCCTAAGATAAGAAATTATAAACCCTCTATATTATGAACATTTACAATTTGCTTTTGAGTTTTTGCAGTATTTCTTATTCTCATTATCAATAAAATTATTTTTCTACCATCACTAAATGCTGCTGCCTGATAGAAGAAAATATAAACCCTCCTCTATATATGATGAACATTTGCAATTTGTTTTGAGTTTTTGCAGTCCAAATCCCCTACCCTGAGTAGATTGAATGAAACATAAAAAACTTTGCCAGAGTTCCAAGCCTCATCACCACAAAGACAACCTGATGCCTTCATTCATAACCCTTGATTGCTTGAGCATCTGCAATTATTATATTTTGGGTGTGGAGTTACCATTTAAATTAAATGGTTGTCACAACACAGAGCCTTCTATGCAACACTATTAAATAAGCGAGAGAAATAATAAAGCTTGTGATTGAAAAAACAGACACTACACACTACTTGAGTTCTATTTCCTAATTTGAATTTACTTGTATTTCATAACCTTGTTTCCTTGCTGAGAAACTGACAGCATTTGTAGTTATATTCAGCTAATGTGTAATATTATATTTTCTCCCCCCTTAAAACCAATTGTTTTAGAAGCTGTATAAATAGTTGTAGCACCATGTAATAGTTTTATTAAATAATTTGGAACGTAAAATGTGTTAGTACAATACTATTAATATAGTTGCTCACATTCCTCATTTTAAGTACGATGCTGTTAATATAGTTTGCTCGCATTCCTTTCAAGATTATTATGCTAAGCTCAATTTTTAAGATAAATTTTGTCTAACTTTTCTTATGCAGAACGTATCAGAGAGAAAGCAAAGCTATAATAAAACATATTGCTAGTATTTTATATAGATGTATAATTTAAGATTTAAATCTTTTAAAATAAGAAAATAAAAATATAGTTTTCATTCATTTCAAGTTAATTAAGATCATAAAGAATTATAATTTGAAGGTTTTTTTTTTCGGTGACAAACATGGAACTAAGACACCCCAAGAGAAAGGACTTTATTAAAAGCCACGTGGAAAGAAAGTTCCAAATACATCAGCCATAATCAGACTAAAAAGAAAAGATGTAACAAAATCAAAGATTTTAAAAGATGGAACCCATACTTTGCAAGAGTATCTGCCATTTGATTTGTTTCTCTATATATGTGGTTCCACTCATAAACACCACCATTAACCATGAACTTCTTTATTACTTCAACCATATTAAAAGATGCGTGAGTAGCAGGACAACCATCCTTCACAAGAGCAATAGCAGTCGACAAATCCGACTCGACCAACATGTCCTTGAACCCTCTATTCCAAGCTATAGGGACACCCAACAGAATAGCCCATAATTCAAGTTATATATATATATTTACTTATAGGTATGTACATTTTATAATTTAATGCAGAAATAAGTGTGTTGATGCCATGCTACAAAGAATTATTTGGTTAAAAAAGATAGAGAGATTCATTATAGTCAAAAGCCCGTCTAGCTCAGTTGGTAGAGCGCAAGGCTCTTAACCTTGTGGTCGTGGGTTCGAGCCCCACGGTGGGCGTTTTTTCCCCCTTATATTATAGTTTTTTTTTTATTAAATCATATGCACCTTTTCTTTGTATACTTTTCTTTTGGCATCTTATGTTATCAAATAAGTGCACGGTTGGTCAAAACCTGACATTTATTGGAGCATATAATTTCAACGTCATTCCCGTAATATCAAAACTAGCAGAAAGACAGTGTCTGTATCCACTCTGTTTTTTAGGAATGAAACGATAAATTAGATATATTATACTGAGTTAATTTTAGTTTAGAAATTTATTTATTTTACTTAATGTGGTTGCATTTTTATTAAATTTTAAGTATGTGCAATTTTTATTATTCTAGTTTATTGACAAATCATTTTTCAGATTTAAGACAGTCAAATTTGACTGAAAATTATTAACTTTCATTACATAGAAATGAATAATATATTATTTCTAAATGTAACCAATATACATAGAGAATGTGAAGAAATGGTGTCCATTTTTTTTAATATATTAAAGGGGAAAAGAGAGGGGAAAGAACGATTTATATAGATGCGAAAGGTTAAATAAAAATCAAGTGTGCAGTTAAAGGATAATAATATAGTCTAAAAATATAAACACCGAAACTTCCAATGGCCTTTATTATTGTTATAAATTAAGCACTAGGAAGCTACAAACAAGAAGCACCAATCAAATATTTCATTATGCTGATTATATAACCTTTTCTATGTTCTGATACAATCTAGGAAATAAGTTAGACAGCATATGGGCTTCGAGTATAGAATTTGTTAATGGTGTAGATCAAGGAATAATGCTTCCAGAAATGCTCTTCAAAAATTGCTAATACTCCTTGCTTCACCAAAATATTCAAATTTTGGCTCATGAGCAATCAAATCCAACTACTATTTGTCTACTCACTACAAAATTGTTAGCCAATAAATTCAGCAAGATAGAAAACTAAGAACAAATTCAATTCGGATCAATTTGACAATTTCAACTCATAATTTTCTTAATTTTTTCCCACAAAGCTATACAGCTTCCTTCAAAGCATACCAAAGAGGATAAAGAATAGCAGAGAATTTCTGAAGCATTTCTCATGCTAATAAATTAGTTCAGCTTTGTGATTGAGCATGCTACGGCAATTAGGGTGGGAGGTAGTTCAGGATGAATACAGTGATGGAGATGCCCATCATTTTCTTGTCAACACTGACTTGGTCAAAACTGGGATACTTTCTTTTCCTGCAAAAGGCAACATAATATTCAAGACAACAAAAAAATGATATGCTGGTTCGGATAAGATGCAAGCTAGGCACCGTATTAAACCCACAACTCAACCCTTCCACCCAACACATGTTGATCCTTCTCCCTGAATTATATATCAATTTCTTTGTAAAATTTCTCTAACTTTTTTCTCTTCTAACACTGCTGAGCAAACAAAAAACTATATCTAAAAAAATTGACTGAATTTCTGTCAATACAGGAAATACATTAGTAACTTAGATTGCACAAACAATTGAAAAATGTGTTTTACCTTCACTGCTGAGCAACTATCGTAGTGATTTAGATTTTACTTTCTTTTTTTTAGAACTTTTATGCAGAGGTCGTTCTTGTTTCTCCATAAGCAGTTCATTAACCATTTGTAACCATAGCTCTTCAAAGTGCTTGTGAAAACTCTGCTGAAACCAATCCAAAATTTCTGAAAATAATTCCCTAGGATTCTCCTTCCACACCATTCTTAGCATAGCAGAGCTATCAATAAGCCTGCTCTTTAACTTGCTTAAAAGATTTCCCACCCTTTTTTGACCCAATGCTTCTCTCTTCATAATACTTTCAGGGGCGGCTGACATGTATTTTCTAACAGATTTTAAACATGGACACACCTGGCCTTCAAGCAAAGCATACGCAAACACTTGCACCCGATGTTCGTCATTGCTAATGGACAATGAATGCTTCGGAAGCTCCCAACAGAAACGCCCAAAGGTTGGGATTACCCAACATTTTACTTGGTCAGTCTGGGCATCATAATAAGGTCTAGGATCCATCAGGGGAGGAGAGAAGATGCATGAAGACTTTGCATGCTCGACTAGCCAAGCTGGCTCTACACTTGTTACTCCATGCATATATGCTCTCTTGGCACTTGTTATCCCTTCTTTGTTCGGTCTTTTGGTCTCTAACAGTTCATTGTAAACCAAAAACTCGGGGCCTACTATGGAAGCTGATGACCAACGATGAAGGAAAACACTTTCATCAACCATGCTTGATTGGTACTTTAAAGCACGAGAAGTATTCTCTCCATCAGAGGCCCTAGAAGAAGCTGTAATACGTTTAGCAACCCTATCTGCCCAGCCAGCACATATTGCTTGACAGATGAGCCTTTCCTCAACCAGAGAAAGAGGATATTTTTCAGAAGAAGCCTGCCAAACACGTTCTACATCCTCTAAACTTCCACAAGTCCATGAGCACTCTTCTTCAAAACCACCTTTATCGCTCTGATAAAAGACCAGTTTAAGTAGCTGTTGTCGAAGTTTGGACATTTCATCCATGGTTTTGAAATGCAATGCATAGTCATCACAGAATTCTGCTGATTTCTGTGAATGTTCAAAACACTGCAAAGCATAAGCTATGGTTAGGGCATCACTAGTGACAACTCGAAATTTTTCACGTGCAACTTTAGCTGTTTCTTTTAGTTTCTTTTTCCTTGACTTTTCTTTTTTACCAATGCCTTTGTCACCGTCTCCCAAGCTAGATTTCTCAGACATCTCTGAATCTCTGCTGCTATCATCTTCATATTGCATTACAAAAGGGTTTGACAAGCTCAAAGCTGCAGCGGCTGCAACAGCATATGCCAAAAGCATATTTGGATTAAATTTATGCACATGTCTTGTATTTTTAATAACAGTGAGAAGCATTCTAGAATGACGAGGACTCAAGGGATAATGTGCCATGGCTTTTCCTAGAAGTGTAAGTTCATCCTTGTTATCAAGTGCTTCAAGAGCTTTCAAGCAAGTCTCAGCCTCAAGCAGAGAAGAATCTTTAAGAGAAGTAGGAAATGGGAAGTTTGCAACCTGAATGAGAAGCAATAATAATGAGTATAGAAATATCTCAAACTAAAAAAAAAAAACAGAGAATAGAAAAAGAAACGATCCAGTTTGATCAGGAAGGAATTGAATAAATCACATGGCCAGACATTTAAAAAGCTTGATAAATTTTACAATATATAACAAAATTGACAATGCAGGAACAAAATTGAGATTATAATGCCTTAGAACCAAACAGGAACAATCTGTGAATAATATCTTAATGATATATGTTGTTGAAGACCTTTTGCCTTTGGAATAAGAAGCATCCCATTCCCTCATTCAGCCCATGATAAATAGCCAGGCTATCAGAAAGGAGAACTTAATAAACTACCTCCTAC
This sequence comes from Glycine max, assembly GCF_000004515.6. NCBI lineage: Eukaryota > Viridiplantae > Streptophyta > Magnoliopsida > Fabales > Fabaceae > Glycine > Glycine max. The sequence goes on from NC_016090.4 coordinate 2,521,431, forward strand.
TTTGTCATCTAATGATAGCACCCAACATAAACAAGCAAATGGAATGAAAACTCAAAGGATATGGTAACACACTTAACCTACCTTTTTAATATGCATGGATTTCAAGAGAAGGACAACACCATGAACAGGCACTTTCTCAACTTCGGCAGGAGAGTGCTCAGGAAATTCATTACTAAAGGCTGCAGAAGAATAGAGACGGTAACAGTGTCCAGGTCCAGTTCTTCCAGATCTGCCTGCACGCTGTGCGGCAGATGCCTTACTTATCCATTGTACTTCGTATGTCTCCATGCCATTAGAGGGGTCATAATTCTTCACCTTTTCTCTCCCAGTATCAACCACATACTTTATCCCTGGGATTGTTAAAGATGTTTCAGCAACATTTGTGGCAACAACAACAAGCCGCTCTCCGTCCTTGACTTCTTCAAATACACGAAGTTGAGCTGCTGCAGGAAGCATGGCATACAGAGGTAGAACACAGAGTGCACCTGGAGTACTGCAATTTTCTTTAGCTCTTTTCTCCCTGAAAACTTTTGATTGATCTAAATTACCTTCTATATTCACAGATGCCTCCTCTTCATTTGAGGAGCTTAATGTGGCTTGCCCAGACAATTTTTCAAAAGCAGCCTTCAATGAAGCAAGACTTCCTGCCTGTCCTAAGACATCCACAATATTACTTTTGTTCTCTGAAAGCTCAAGATTATCATCATCCTCATCAAATTCCAGTTCACTATCTGTTTCTGAATCATAAGAAAAATCAGATTCATTCCAATTTACATTATCCTCATCTTCATCATAACAACTAAATCTATCGGTTTGCTGGATGGACGAACTTCCATGAACCTCAAATGCTTCATTGATCTCATTAATATTTACTCCCTCAACAGAATTTGTTTCATGGACCACAGTGCTATCAGTTTCCAAAGACCCTTCAACTTTTTTCTTGATAAACTCCCTTGATGCTTTGCGTAACTTCCTGCACAAGTCCTCTACTTCCCTTTGCCCAGTGAGAAAGACAAGTATGCCCCCAGGTGGCAACCTCTTGTGAATTGCCAAGACCTTCTTATATGCTTCTCCAATGTAATCTGTTTTCTCTGTTTTCTTTGAGAAATACGCTGTTACTGGAAATTGCCTTGTAGGAACTTCTATCACAGGTGGAGGAGTATGGAATAACTTTCCAGAAGTGAAGTCTTGTACTCGCAAGGTGGCACTCATAAGCACAAGTTTTAATGGAAAGACCATTTTTTCGGGACTTATATTTTCCCCTGAAAGTATCATCTTCTGCTGTTCATTATAAATCTGTCATAATAGCAAAATAAAAGACCATCCTTATTAGAATGCCAGAGGTATCTATTAAAATATTTCCTTTGTAAAAGAAATCACTTTAACACTTACCATTTGGCGAGTTTTAATTACACGTGAGAGCATCCCAATCAGAATGTCTGTGTTCAAGCTCCTCTCATGAGCCTCGTCAAGAATTAAGACAGAATAACGCCTCAACAAAATATCATTCTGCACCAGGTATTTAATTAAACAACAGAAGTACATATGATTTTGTAACTCTGTTCTAGTGTAACTAATATAAGAAGGCACAATTACATCAGAGCATCATCCTAATATAGCACACAGTTATCATCACGACAATAATAAAATAATAGCAACACCGCTTTGCTGATAAGAATGATACTTGCAACTATTGATCACAATAAACATGGTGCAAACAAATGAAAGAGGTAAATTTATAATAAATCAATTTTCAGTTTCCAATCTAAAGTGAGATTTGGAATATACATCATCCCAAAATGCATTCAAATTCACATATAGACAATGTTCTTAAATATTTCACCAATAAATAAATGTTTTCAAGTAATTAGCCTCCAGAAATGATAGATTAAGATGTTACACAATGAATAATAAATTGAAAGATCCTATCATGCATTAAGTTTTGAGTGATCCTTGTATGTTACTTAAAACTTAATGCATGATAGGACTTTCAATTTATTATTCATTTGTCATCCAGTAGGAAGCTTGATAGTCTCAAAATTAAAAAATGGAGAGGGGGGAAATGGGGTAAAATATAATAACCTGAACTTCTCGTAGCAAAATTCCATCAGTCATAAACTTGATTGAACAACTTTCTCCAATCTTCTTGTCATATCTAACTTGAAAACCAACCTCCTTCCCTAGATGAAGACCAAGCTCATATGCCACACGCTTAGCTGTGGCAAGAACTGCCACCCGGCGTGGTTGAGTAACACCAATAATACCCTTACTTGAACCATAACCAGCTTCATAAAGAAACTGATAAATTTCAAAAATTAAAAGAGAATAATCAGCGGGTAAGCTTATTAAACTGATAGACACTATCACCATAATCAGGTAGCAGACAAACTCACCTGAGGAACTTGAGTTGTTTTACCACACCCAGTTTCTCCACATATGATAACACTAGAACGGTCATTTATAGCTTCCATTATCTCTTGCTCCATCATAACTATAGGCAGATCCTTTCTTTTGTCTTCAACCTCAGTTGGTCTATACACATGCACAACAGTAGGAACATTTGACCGCCTTGGTGCAGAATAACCTGGAAGGTTGCTCAATTCATTGGAGTTATGGTTCTCGTTTGTCCTATACTGTCCCATGTTAACAAACAAGAGCCAAAAAGCATTAAAGTAACTTAAAGAAAGACAAAAGGGATCTCATAAATCATGTTGTCAATTAATAACAAAAAATGACACATTAACTAACCAGTAACTACCATTACAGGTATATAAGCATAGTGTACTGCATATACAAGATAATTTCTTCCAAAATTAACAAAATAGGAAACAAACTTTGAAAGCATCTGTAATTTTTACATACAAAAAAAAGGTGACGAATATAAGGACTAATGCATAAGTGTTATAAATATGAGGGTATTCCTCCAATGGTCCAAATGACACAGTTGAATTATATCTTGTGCCTTGATTGTACATACTAACTTGCAATCTGAGTAGGAACAATACCTTTGACTTGGTGCCTTTTATTTCATCAATAGAACAAGACATGGGAGAACTTCTGATTTCATCAAGATGGTTGTCAATGGAAATGTCAGTAGGATGTTCAGAAACATATTTATAAGTTTCAACTTCATTGCCATGAACTGGTTCTTGAGAGGACTCTAAAGAAACTGATGTTGTATTTAAGACTTCTTCTGGGCTAATGGGTTGAATTTGAATGTCATTTTCTACAACTTCATCAACTTGCTCTAAATGAATCTCATCCGTCTCAGGTTTCATAGACAACCCATCATATGAAACCTCCAATCCTTCTTTTAATAGATGAACAGCCCTTCTACGCTTTTCCTTCATAGTCTCATCCTGCAAATGTATGATGGCACCGGTAAACAAACAGTCTCAACACTAAACAATTTTTCCATAAAACTATCACTGTTTCAACAACACAAACCCGATTTATATTGCATGAAGACAGCAAAAGAGGATACGCATACTCTGGAAGTGTGTTTTCACTGAAATAAAATAAAATAAAAATAAAAATTCAAACTTCGGTCAAAAACTTAATGCTTTCCACAGAAAACAGCATTAAAGCAGAAACTGTAACTGGATAATAAGTTATTGACATACTTCAATGTCTTAATGGCTTTTTCCAGCAGAAGTTGCTTCTCCTTGTCATCCTACATAAACAAAGGGAACCAAACAAACTGAGACTAAACTGAACTAAAGAAGAGAAGATAATAAAAAGCATTCCCCTTTTGGCCACCCAACAAACCTCTAACTTCTTCATCTTCCTTTTTTGAGGTTTGCTCAATTTTTGTTTCTTATTTGATTTGACTTTTCCATTTTCCTAAGTCAACAGAACTTTGATCAGACAAAATTTGTAAGCATGCAAATTGAATGAACAAATAAGCATGTTCAACTGTCCCTACCTGTTCCTTCCCTTTCCTCTTCCTCATCCTCTTAGCTGGCAAAATTAGAGCATTGCTATCACCATCACCCAAACTACCCAAAAAAAAAAAAGCAAGGGTCATTCAAATGATTAAAGACTCGTAAAAAAGGCGAGTAATTTACCTTTGAGAATTGAACTCAATTTGGTCTCCAGAACTTTCCCAAGTTTCCATTCTGCTATGCTCAGAAACCAGTTCTGCCCTATGCAACAGAGGGTTTCTGTGAATAAGACCCAATTAATGACGAAAAAACTTTCTTTGCTGGTGTTAAAAGTCAAAACAATGGACACTAATCTCATGTTAAAATAACGTTTTATTTAGAAAAATCAATCAGGAGCTTATTGACTAATAGACTAATACATAACAAGCAGGATCAACTGACGTTGTATACACCCAAAAAGCCCCCAGATTTGTCACAATAAAACCTTCAGTTCCACTAAAATCTTCTATTTCAACAAACAGAACTGCACAATAGACTATTTATTTACTTCTACATCTAAGAAACTAACGAGCATTCAAAAAGTGCTTGGAATTTCGATAGCATCACAATATTGATACCACTACAGAGCATGGAAAGTCAATACCATTGCATTCATAAAGGACAGTGATATTTAGATACCATCACAACTTCACAATCATAGATTTCATCGAGTTTCAACAAAAACCATACGAGAGTTTTGATTAAAGCAACCTCAATGTGATAAGACATGTATAAAAAAAGTAAAACATCAGCACATTAAACACTGAACATACTAAATTGAGTTCTCAAACTCCAAATTTCACGTGTGCTTTTTTGCTTAAACACTCTTCCAATTTGAATTAAAATTACAGTGCACATGATAAGAACTGCCACGTAGGCATATCATGCTCAAAATAATTATTCCAGTGACCTAGTTACTTCACCTATGTCTATGTGCAGAATGTCATACACACACACATAGCTTATTCAATTAACCTAATTAGTGATTACATTAATCACATAATGAATAATAGGTTAATTCAGATACTATTGTTCATATGATAAATAAAGGATGGAAGGAATCATGAAACAAGTGCAGCTAACCTGCGATGATGGCGTGTCTCGGCGGCTACGGGAGCTTCGTTGGAGTTTGGCGGCGGCGCACGGCGGAGTTGCTGGGAAGAACTTTTTCAGGTTGTTCTCAAACTACACTACTGATTGTAACGAATAGGGTAAGCAGAATATTTTCCTTTTTTAATTATTTGAGCAAAACGGTGTCGTTTTCTGGATTTGGATCCTCTCCTGCTAAACTGTCTCCAGCTTCTCTCATGCATCATTCTAGACCATTGGATATATTTAACGGTTGAGATTATAAATATAAAAAGGTTTAAAGCTTCCTTCTCTTTCTCACTTGTAAGTTGTAACTCGCCACAGTCCACAACTTTTCGTGTTGTCCATGTGAACCCAATTTTTTTATTTATAATATCTTGTGCTCATGATATTATTTATTCAATCTGATAATTAGGAGATTTCATAACATTTTATATATTAATAATATTTTAAAGATTATAAAATAATTGAAACCGAGATTAAATATTAATGTGTAAAATATGTTCTTTTTAGGTTTTGTGACTTCGAGATCCAACATGTCTCTCTCTTTTCTCTATAAGTGTATGGGCTCCTTTATTATAATAGGGGCGAGTACTTAAAAAAAGAAAGTTAATAGATCTTAGAGGTCAATTACTACTGCAACCAAACTCTCATGGGCCCGGTGTGATACAAAGGTAAGGATTAAATAACGGTTCTTATATCAAATATCAAATTAGAAGTTCTTATATCAAAATAGAATGTTCATATTCAATTGTTAATTAAAATTATACGTGTATTTAATATTGGCTCTCACGTACTTGCAGTATTTTTCTCACTCTTTGATTTCTAATAGTCAATATTAAATATACGTATAATTTTAATTAACAATTAAATCTGAATCTTCTATTTTGATCTAAGAATTATTATTTAATAAAATAATGAATCATTTTTAATTATATCAACTACATGATAGCAAATATATATTGTTTTAGATAGATTTCATCATTTTTTAATAGCCAATTTTTCTTTTTAACATACTATTTATTAGATATTTTTTCCGTTATCTCTCTCATCTTTCAAAGTATATATATATTCACTTTCCCTATATAATATTTTTTCTTTATCACATTTTTCATTTTTATATCTTTTTCTTGGTTAGAATTTATTTTAGTTTCAATTATTCTATAATCTTTAAAATTATTAATATTATGATATTATGAAATCCGATAATTATTAAATAAAAAAATAACATCATAAGCACAAAGCAGTTAAATAATAAGAATGCATTGCTTTGTAACGGGTCAGAGAGTGAGAGAGAAGGCTAATATTTTGTAATTTTGACCATTAGATATATCCAATGGTTTATAATCTTGTAGGAGACAACTTGGCTAGAGAGAATCCAGATCCGTCGTTAAGGGTGGAAATGAGCCGAACAATTTGTCAAGGGCCTTTGGCTCGACCTACGTAAGGCTCGGCTAGGCTCTACTTGTTTACTATAAAGGCCAAACTCAAGCTCTTTAAAAAGTCTTTTTAGATAAAAAGGTCAAGTCCAAACTATAAAAAAAGTTTCCTAAACTTGACAAGTCGGTCTGTCTAACTAACTAACTAACAACAACAACAACAATAATACTAATAATAATAACAATAACTTTATTTTATCAAATCATATCTTGATTTTATTTCATCTAGATTTTATTTTATCCAGATTTTATTTCATCTAGATTTTATTTCGTCCAAATTTTATTTCATCTAATCTTATCTTATCTTGTCCAAATTTTATTTTATTTAGTTTATGGGTTTGGACTTAAAATAGATTTGTAAGTTTTGGGATTGAGGACCTAATCTATACATTTTTTAATATTATTCTCTTTTTATTTTCTTTTGATATACTTTGTGCTTTAACGACTTGAATTCAATATCATTTTATTTATCAATTATTTTTGGATTTGTACATTACTTATACGAAATTTTATAAGTTTTTTTAGTTAATATTTCACTAGGTTTTAAAATAATTAATTAATCAAAGATATCTTTAAGCAAGCTTTTAAATAGGCTCGTGGGCCAAGCCAGACTTTTATGTAAGTCGAGCCTTTAGAAAAAGCCTATGATAGGTAATGAGTCAAGCTCAAGCCTTACATATTCAACTTAAGCCAAGCTCAAGCCTAGTAAAGTTTGGTTTGGCTTGGCTCATTTTCACCCCTATCCGTCGTATTTTATCGGTTTTATCCTGTTTCATTTGAGCCACTGGCCCACCATGGGAAACAAAATAATAACCGTTCAAATTTTTTATTTATTTTAGAATGGATGGACATGATTTGAGAAGGCAATATTAATGATAGGAAAGAAGTTTAAAAAAACAACAATATTAAAAAATATTACTTCAAAAAAGAATATCTAAAACAAACATAAATTATCTATTGTTCATGACACGAATGGTTCGATACTTAAATCTGTTATTTAAAAAGTTTGGAATTTAATTTCTGAATTAAACATAAAGTTATAATTTGAGGTATCATTTTACTCAAAAAATAAACTAATGAAGTAAAATGAGATTTATTAGGTATCAAATAAAAAACACAAAATAACCTAAAATACCTCTAGTTAAAAAAAAACAAAAAGCCTTTAGGATGAAAATTTCATTTTGTGACCAAAAGTTGTCACAATTGTTATCAACCGCTAGCAACTGTCGCAAACCCTACTTCCCAAATTATTTTCTCCTCCTTTTATTTTCTTAGAATTGGTATTTTTCCTTAAAATGCAAAAACTTTCGATCTCCAAGACCCTGTCATCAAGTCAAAATTCTACAGCATTGAAAGTTTGAAACTATACATCAGACCTAATATGACTAACAAATTTTGAGTTTAGGAATTTGCTTAACATTTTTCTAATTTTAAAGACTACTTCAAAAATAATTTATAATTTCAAGAAATAAAATGATACTATTTATAAAATTCAAATAATTTAAGTAAAAATAGAAAACACATGTGTAATAAAAAAATTCATATATTCCAATAAAAATATCACTTTCTCACTCCTCATCGTGGAAATAAAAAGATACAAAAAAATATGAGTTTAATATTTATACATTGATGGTGTAAAAATAGTTTTACACCCTTATCAACTTACAAATCATTATTTAAATTACTTTAAAATAATTATTTTAAAAGTCAACAAACTTATTATACATGATATGTTATGATTGAATGATCGTGTAAAATTTTTTACAGTATTAGCATTAGTGCATAATATTTTTTTCTCAAATTATATTTTGATAACCTTTTAGTAAACATAGAAGTAAATATTTGATAATTATTAGGCATATGTAATTTGAATATTTAAATCACATAGTTATTATCTAATTTTCCTCTCTTTTATTGTTTTTTGTGCTAAAATATTAAGAATTTAGCTTTTTTTGAATTTTTATCTAGTATATGCTAAAGTTAGTTCATTTATACTATTTTTGGGTGTATTTTTTTGGTAGAATTATACAACAGGAGACCTCGAAGAGGGTTGAAGAACTAGAGCAACGCGCTCAGCGCGTCAACAACTACTTAGTGTGAGGAGCCAGCTTGGAGGCTACACTTAGCGTGCATCTGACGACTTAGCTCACATCTGGCGGCTAAGCGTGGAGTCACTTATGTTAGCTGGACTTTGCAAGTGCACTTAGCGTCCATGTGCAAGCGCACAATCGATGTCAAAAAACATGATTGTGTTGCATTTTAGATGGGAAAAAAGGAGAAACCAGAGGGTAATTTTTTTGGGGACCAAAGAAAGAGCTAGGGCACGAGAGAAGAGGAAGAACCCACTCACTTGGGAATCATTTCCTTCATTTTCTTCAACACCTCTTGTTTCCTTTTTGCATTAGTAAATCTTTCATGACAATTAGAGGCTAAACCACCCATTGTTGAGAGATCAACAACCAAACACTCTTGATGTAATGATTCTAACCATCTATTTAATGCTATTTTGATATTATTGTCTCTTTTTTGTGCTTAATATCATGTTTATGGTTTGACCACCCATGCTCATATAGTGTTATAAGATTTATGCATTGAAAAAATGTTTATCTCTTAAGAACTTGAAAAGAACATCTAGGTATTCCATATCTAGGGTTAAAATGGTATTATTTAACTTTATTTATGCATCTTTATTCTTAAAGCAAATTATTTGATGAAACTCTTAAGAGATTAGGAGTGAAATTAGGTACTTTAAGTTCTTTCACATGAGGGATCATGGTTAGGTTAGGTTAACGGGTGAAGGTAATAATCAGAATGGTGTTAAATAGTAAAAAATCCTTAATGTTGCATCAAAGTAGTTTCGGTAGGCTGAGTCCCAACACGTTCCATAATTCTGCTTCAACCAACCCCAAAAGTGTTTGTGTTATATCTCTTTAATTATCTTTATTTATGTTAAATTTTACATTTTGTATCATTATTCTACCAATATTGAATTTAATTCATTAATTGGTTAAAATTAGACATATATAAAATCTGAATACAATCAAAGTTCCCGTGGAGTGAATACTCTCTACCATCTTAAAATACTACTTGAACGAATTGATACACTTGTCATTAAGTTACCAATATTCTCACATTCATATTCTCGATAATAGAAGATGATGTGAAACAAACATCTTTAATGGTATTATTAGGTGAGTAATGAATTTTCCAAAATTTTAAAAAATAAACAAATGAAAATAAAAAAATATTAAAATTAAATTAAATTTCAAAATAATTTTAAAAAATATTAATTAAAATAAATAAATAAATAAACTTAAATGAAGTATTAGTTAAAGAAAATAAACAAACTTTAAAAATAAATAATTAATATGATCATGATCTATGATATTTTGTACAATTATTATATAAAAATGTTACTAACTATGAAATCAAAGAATGTGAATATTAACCAAAAGGATTGGTGTAGCATATAAACTCGTATATTGTATTTACATAAGTGAAAATAAATAATTTATTTAACGGTAAAACTTATATTTACTCTTTTTGTAAAATTTTCCTAAACTAATGATAACCATATATATGATAAACATGATTAATATCTGATCCAACCATTAGAGAATACTTAATCCACGGGAAAGAACAATAATGTAAACATGCTGCACAACGAGAAAAAAAGTATATGTGAACATTTGAACATAGTTTATTGATGTCACCACTTGAATAAGATTTCTTTTTTCTTTTTAAAACATCATTTATTCGCACAACATTTTTCTAATGCAAGTTTATCAATTTTTTTTCTTTCTTGAACCCTTATTTACTAAATCGTTAAAATTTATGCAATTTTAACAGTTCATTAAATACATGCTATCATACACAAATGAAGTGTTAAAATTCTAATTAATGCAGCTGTCCATGTCATCAAATTTTTCATAAACCTTCAACTTTTACGTACGTTTATTTAAACTTTAAAAAATAATTAAAAAAACACTTTTTAAAAAATGTTTTTAATATACAGAAAATTACTTAAAATAAACAAAATATTTCTTTTTTTTAAAGAAAAAACAATTTAAATAAACACACTACAAAATTAAAAAGTGAATTATCTTATTAAAACAAATACTTATTTTAACAAATAAGTTTAAATAAATTGATCCCGCGTAGAAAAAAAATCAATGACATAAAGTTAGAACGACCTCTATTGAAATTGGTTACCAACTTCTATTCTTTTTCTTTTTTTTGAAGAGACCAACTTCAATTCTTAATACATGTCTTTGTAAATGATGAATTTTGTATTAAAACCGATCACTAACAATGAATATTACATACTAATAATAATATGATAACAAAAAAATAAAACATATATAATTTATTTTAATTTATAAGAACATTAAAAATATAAGAATAGAGAAATATAATTTATTTTATCTATTAAAGTTAATCAATTTATGCATTTACCAAAAAAAAAAATTCAATGGTATGCATGTGTGTTTTGAAAACTGAATTAGATCAAGAACCAATCAAAAAGCATTTAGATCGGTCAAAATTGATGATTTCCTATTACAAGGTAGTCATGTTTTAACTTTAAAAAAAGTTAAAACTAAAATATATTTTTTGTTCTCTAAAATAAAAAATATTTGAATTTTTTTCTTGTAAACTTTTTAATACATTTTCGGTCCTCTTAACATTAAAATGCGTCAAATGAATACATATACTTCAACAGCTTATAGCATATGTCCATCATATACACTCAAGAAAAAAAAATGTCCTTCGTATATATATGAGAGTGAAATGTATCATAAGGATACATATACTTCAACAGCTTATAGCAGATGTCCATCATATACAAGAAAAGAAATATCCTTCGTATATATATGAGAGTGAAATGTGTCAAATGAATACTTATACTTCAACAGCTTATACCAGATACCCATCGTATACACTCAAGAAAAAATGTCCTCCGTCTATATATATATATGACTATATGAGAGTGGAGTGGTGTTTTAACAAAAAATTTATAAAACAAAAACTGAAAGGGCCCCCCTGAGTTCATCCCTTGTCAAGAGAGTATAAACTTTCTAATGTCTAAACAATTATGGATAATTATAATTGCTACAAAAGGATATTATGCCAACATACTGTAATTAGCAGTCTTTAGAAACAAGTTTATATCCCGAGGCCATTCAGCTGTGAAACATTGTTGTCGAACAATAACTTTAATTTCTGTACATTCACCACATCAGGAAAATTAAAAGATGTATAAACAAATAAATATCATCAGCTACTTCAATTATACACTTTAATTGTAAGGCTAGTACAAATCACTCAGTTGTATAATTGGTTAACTGGTGGTATCTAATATGTGACTTGTGTATAAATACCCATAATCAGTTGGATTGCAACATAGTGAGTGTGTGATTAATAAAATTTCTAATTCATTCCTCTCATTTTTTTCTCCAGAGTGTGTTCTTTCTCTTATCTCCAACACTATGTAAGTGGTTCACTTGATGTAGTAGTAGCATTTTTGTTCTTTTCATAGCATTCTTTCAAATATTGTTTTGATGAAAATGCCTATTAATGAAATATCTGTTTTAATTTCCATCCTCTATATTTCCTTTTTATGATCCATATCTGTTTCACTTTATGTTGTTTTTGCATTGAAAATATTCGGAATAGCTCCTTGTGGGTTAATTAACAAGATGTTTGGCTTTCAGCCCCAAAGGTTAAAACGGAGTCCCAATTAATATCGGATAGAAGCCTCAGACTCAAGAAAGTGATAGTATAACATGTAACTGCAGAGTTACCATAACAGTTCAAAAGGTCACTTAATCATGTTACTTGGATCAGAAAATTTTCTTGGCAATATAAACTGGAATCATTTGAGATGGATTTAATTCAACCTTCAACATCATAAAGCAGCTATATGATGAACTACAAATATAATCAGGACATTGCTGAAATAAAAATCTGCATGATGAGAGCCACAGAGCCCTGTACTAATTGTGAAAAATTGTGCAAAAAAGAATAAGACTTATTACCGTAAGATATTGTGGAGGATCGTCCATGGAAGTAGTACCTAGGATTACTTCCCTTTTTAATTTTGGTGTCAACTTGTGACAAACTCGCAGCTGAAAATGACAAAATAGAAGTAGTATAAGTTAAGATTACAATTGCACCATCCAAGATATAGTTACTAATTATTTTTGACTTATTGTATTTTTAGTCTTTAAGTATTACAATTGTGTTATTTTAGTCTCTAAGTTCTAATTGTGCAAATTGAATCCTTTAGATATCGCAATTGTAGAAGTTTGGTCCCTTTGTCAGTCTTCCATTAAATATTTTAATAGATTTTGTTAATGTGGCATTGAATGCCAATTACCACGTCATCAACATGTCATCATCCTGTGTTATGTCAATAAAATCTGTTAATATTTAATGTAAGATTAATGCAGGGTCCAAAATTACATGATTGCCTAACTTTGGTCTAATTCATGCAATTGGAATTAGAAGGATCAAAATCACATAATTACAATACCTAGAAGACTAAAAGTGTAATTAAGTCAAAGTTTTTTTTTTTTTATCATACTCTACCTCTGATCGAGTAGCCCCACCAATGATAAACACAAAGATTCGCTTTCCCATCCTTTTGAAATCAGTAGTCACATTCTTCAATGTGGAGTCACTATTGAAGTTAGGAAGAAGTATAAAATCAGGGTTGAAACTTGAAACTGAAACTGTAATCATTTTAAAGCACAACTTGTTTCTGGTAAAGAAACAAATTGCAGTTGAGGTAATAGTTCATGTCACCTTGAATATCCATCATCCGAAGTACGAGCTCGTCCCCAGTTTGCAGTCCTCCTAGATCTCATTGAATGAGGAGCAGTAGTTGGAGGTGTCTGGGTCTGTTTGCTGATTCTAACTGAACCTCGTGCATTACTAGGATTTGGCTCATTTATACAGGAATATTCATTCTTTGCCAATTCTCCCTTACTTAGATTTTCAATGAGCTCCTAATAAACACAATTCCATTTATGAATTGCATTTGATCATATACAGTAAAACAAAGAATGTCTGAAACAAGTCCTGCTATGTTTAAGAAAACAAAAAGATTTCGCATGCAATCTCCTTCATAAGTTTTACTCAGATTCTTTCTCACACAATCACGACATGAAAATAAAGCCGCTACCTATAGGTAGATCTTTAGTGAAGGAAATGGCCCTTGATCCTTGTTTAATTAGCAAGCATTACTTTCACATTTCTTTGGTTAAAGGAAAAGAAAAGGCTATAGAAAATTACTTAATTGTATTCACGAAAGCAAGGCTTTCATGATCTTTAGTCATACCTCTAACATGGGATAAAATCGAAATAATTGCCATGTTTCTTCCTCTTCAGTACGATCTTTGCGCGCTGCTTGCTTTGTCTATGCAAGAAAAACAACCCTTTTACAGATAGTTTGGTGTGAAAGAGAAGTTATCAACAAGGGCTTGCAAGAGAAATATCACCCTCAGCCTAAAATATTTAAAATCCTTAACGAAAGGAAATCCACAATTCAATATTTTAGTTTTGATTGGTTCTATACAAAGGAGTAGGTACTTCATAGGTACTATAAGAACTGAATATATATATATATATATATATATGTTTACCTTCTGGTTACTGAACTTGAGTGAGAAACCACCAGCAGCAGATGATTTCTTGTTTGATGATCCCGCCAGCTGTTGCATATTACTGATAACTTTCATGTCATCAGGTGATAGTTTTGCCAACTGATTAGATAAGCAGAACAATTAATAAAAACCACTTTCCTTAGGCACAGCTTTCACGCATCTCTAGTACAGAACTTTATAATGGTTGCTTAAGGTAAATTATTTTCTCCTGAATTATAAATTAATATTGCAATAGTTGATAGATGCTGAATTCCTTGGAAAACAGATTGGCCCTCAGAAATCAAACATACTAAGAAATGTGACAGGAAGCCTGTTTTGTCCTGTCTTTAGACACCTCATCCAGATTTATACAGGAGCAAGTTATAAATAAAGTGACACAAAGTCATATGGACAAAAGATCATTTACTTCTAAAAAATGAGACATGAACATAAAGCGTGAGTTAGGTACAGTCTCCCAAGTTCAATTCATTCAAATTTACCCTAACCTTCTGAAGAATATGAATATGACGAGAATATTGACCATCTTGTATTACAAATTTTGAAGTTATGGAAAGTGGAAATACCAGGCATATTTTTGAATTATATTCATGTGCAATAAAAAAAAATAATTTGGAGAATACATGAAACATGCACAATTTGTTAAGAGTTGGTAATGACCTGCATTAGTTTTGAAGCTTTATCACCCTCAAACTTTTCAGGATAGACAGATGCATAAATCATCAACAAACGCAACTTATATTCAGGAGTCGTATTCTGCATGTGCACACAAATTTTAACAAAGAAAGTGTTTATTGTGTGCTCAGAATAAAATAATACTAACTATTCAGATATGTGTCTTCAGTTCAAGACCTGCTTTGTTCTTAAAAAATTAATAACTTCCTTGGCTCCAGCATCCCCAAAAACAAGATCTTGTTCCAACTGTCCAAGCTCTCGAAGGTCTGTTTCTCTGATAATTTTGTTGATCTTTCCAGCTATCTGCTTTGAATTCATCCAGCAGAATGGTCAGCATAGAAATATATTTCTTTTGTTATGACAATGTGACCCTTATCAAGTTGAAAGAGTTGTATGTCATTTGTGTCTAAAGCCATCATAAGTTCTCATTTCTCAAAAAGTATGTCATTTAATAGTGTTATCTTACATTATTCCATTGCCATTATTCTTAAGATGCAACCACATACTTTTCCTAGACAAACCATAAACAAAAGTAATAAAAGTTAGATGGAATAAATCACCTCTACATGGAGTGAGATCTTTTCCACTTGTTCAGTGTATTGGGGCAAAGCTTGAACCATTTTTTGCAAATCTCGTGTAGATAGTTCACTACCATCTCTGCAGAGAGTTAAATTTATATGTTAAAAATAAGTGGCACTAGAACCATGTTCAACAGGGTTTAGTCAAAATCAAAATAGGTGCAAATGGTGGGAGGCTATACAAATCATCCTATTGGACATGTAATTAATCTTAGTTTAGTCCAAGTTCACTGTCAATCCTAGTTAGGTTCAAGTGGGATTAATATCCTCTCGTATTTGGGATTTTCATTTTCTATTTAATTTTTAACAGAGTTAATTGTATACTCCCATTTTCTACTTACTTTTTGAGCGAGCTTCTAAAAAGAAAAGTAATTACTTCTCAGAAAAGAAAAACTTTCCAAACGTGTCACATACATGAAATGAATAACGACAAATACAATATAGTGAAATAGGACCATAATTAATTTGGAGGCATTTCAAGAAATGGCCATTAGTTTTCACAAAGGAAGAATAAAGGTGCCAATGCAAACCTTCCGCTTTGTTGAATTTGTGCTGCTTTGTTCTTTGATACGAAATTGGTAAACTTTTCATGCAGTCTTTCACTAGCCTGGTATTTAAGTCGGTAAAAGACCATTGAGATTTCATAAATATATGAATTGTGAGTTGATAGTATGATTTTTTTTTTGGATAAACTTGTCCATAATCATTATAAGAGAAAAAAATAAGAAGAAAAAATAAAATAAACTCTTAAATAAGCTAAAATTAATTTATGGATAAGTTAAAAACAAGTTTTAGAGAAGTTAATGTGAAAGAATTTCTATAAGGTAGTTAGCTTATGCATATACTAATTTTAGCTTACGAAAAAAATTATTTAATTTATTTATTTATTTTCTTCTATAAAATAGTTATGGAACAATTTATCTAAGCATACCCTAATAAATAAGACGTACATCTGCTATATGAGTGTGGCGTAGTTCAAGCCAGACAGAATCATGGTCTTGTAGAATAACCTCCTTTATCTCAGGTTGACCCCCGACTTTGCTGGGAACCTAACATGATTGCTATGTTAAAATCAGAAACAGCAAAATGCAAAAACTTGTATACATGCAGCTTCGGGTACCTGAGTGAGATCTAAATTAAATTTTAAAAGAGACATTCATTTTTATTTTATTTTATTTTAATTGAAAGAGTTGTATCTCAAGTTTTTTTTTACCAAATACGTGATCTTTTTACTTTAAAAAAACTTAGTAAATAACTTTTTGTTAGAAGTTTTAGTAGCCTTATTCTTGGCCGACTTGTATACATGATGAAGGGAAGGGCAAACAAGCAAAAGTCATACCTCATGCATATATTTATCTCCATCCATAGTCAACAAATCATGGCACATAGCATCATAGGTCCATTCATGAATGACAGGTGCAATCTGTGGTGCAGATTCAACACAGTCATCAAAAGGTGAGAGCTATAAAAGGAGACATTCATATAGTGAAGAGACATTTTTAACAACCTGGTCTACGGATCTGTCAACAATGAGCATATCACAAGTTTCATTTTGTGGAAAACCGGGAATGGTAGATTTATATTTAGAAACCATGTCCCAAACAGCATTAGCAAGCTTGGTAGGAACTAATTCACGAACTGCTGTTGCTGTAGACTCGTCGCTATCCTTTGCAGCACGATACCACACACATGGTAACTCCTAAAAAGATAGAAACATTTGGATATACTCTTTCAGTAGTAGTTATTGTATATACCTTAAATAGAGAAGATAAGGAATTAAAGGAAAATCAAGTATAACTTCGACTTGAGGTTCTTTATACGAATGACGTTGCCTTAGTGTTTTGCGCACAACTCACTCAAATTAAGTTTTAATAAGGCAAATGAGGTGTCCTTAAAATACCAATTTCATGGGAGAGAAGTTGGGCTAGAGTTAAGAGTTTTGCACATCTTGAAGCTATCAATATATACCAAGACCTTAGAGAATGTCTTGGTGGTCAGACATTAAAAAGGAAATGGTAGAGTTTGTGTCTAGATGCCTAACTTGTCGACAAATTAATATAGAGCACCAAAAGAGACTCTCTTTATGGCTGTAAGTGTAGGACTCTTTATGGGACCCTAAGAGTTTTCCTACATGTACCCTAAGAGACTCTTTATGGCTGAAAGAGTAAGACTCCCTTATGTTGATTTGAGGTTGGGGAAAGGAACCTTTTGGGACTACTCTAGGAAACCATTGAAAAGATCAAAATGATTAGGAATAAGTTGCAAGTTGCTCAAAATAGACAAAAGGGTTATTCACATAAGAGACAATAGACAACCTCTAGAGTTTGAGAAAAGTAAGCATGCATTTTTAAGGGCCATCAAGACAAAGAAGCTAAATCTTTGTTTCATCGATCATTCCAAATCCTCAAGAGAGTCGGGCTAGTGGCCTATCAAATTGCCTTTACCTCCCTCGTTGTCTAACCTTCACAATGTGTTCCATGTATGATGAAAATCCCTTCCTAACTCTTCTAAAGTGAATGAACAACTTAATTTAGTCATTAGAAGAATGACCTATATTGTACCTTACATTACAAGTAAGTAGCAATCTACTTTTATTTGAACTTAAGTTTGACAACCACGCAAACAACCATAGCATGCCTGAACTAAAATAATGGGGAAAAGTAGCAGAAGTTATCACAAATAGGGAACTGATCGATTGGATCCCTCGGAATCATAATGTACTAATTATTTGATTCTAAGTGATTTTTTCTCAAAAAGTTAGTTAGACTTACACCAAAATATGCACACACAAAAAATTAATGAAAATTAGAAAGGGTATATTATATGAAAAGATGTAAATAGAAAAGAAGGGAGAAAACAAGAAAAAGTGATAACTTAATAAGTACATGCAACACTCTCGTTACAGTGAGTCAAGAGTAGTCCATTAAAATCTTCCATCTAATTACAAATATAGAGTATGAGGTGTGTAGGTTTTTTTTGGTGAATATATAAGGTGTGTGGGTAATACCTTCAATGAAGCAAAAACTGTAGCTATTCGAATAGCCATATTATTCAAGCAGGTGTTAAATCTGCGAGTATTCTCAATATTGCCGTAAAGTTCTTCCATTGCTGTTTCTTGATCAGTGATAAAACCCTGCACCATATACATCTCATAAGAAAAATCCATTTTCCTCTTTGTTTTGAACATCATTTAAAAAGGTCAAGGCGATTCTTCTCTTGAAAATAAATACAATAACGTAAGTGTTGCATACTTGAAGAACAGTAATAACATATAATATTACCATATTGGCCAAATTTCCATGGATTTGTATTTCTATGCAGGTATTTATATACTGCTTAACTTTGAATGCATTGCAATCCTAAATTGCATGAGAGCACTGCAAAATTTAGATTTGGCAAGTGTTTTTTCTTCTAAAAATCATACATTGGGATCATATGACAAAATCATGCATATAGGCATTCCTATTAGAAATTGATCGGTAAATTCATCCAGGTAGTTTATTCTTACACCAATTATATAAGAAGGATTTATGATACACCAAGATTGTGAGTAAGTAGGTCAATGGACTAAACTATTTCATTCTAGGTATTCATGAAAGTAAATATTCCAAAGAAATTGCCAAGTTCAATAACTACCTGGCTATCTATTGGAAAATATTCCAAATTCATCTGCAAACAGAACCAAAAGTAATTTCAATTAAAAAAAAAAACAGTTTGATGTTTGACGACTTGCTGATAACATCTACATAGAAAGGGACAACCAAAATCTTGACCTCTCTCAGTGCACCTATGCGGGGTAAGACACTTGTATCACACTTGATGTGGTTTACAAGTTCCTTTGGGATTGGTGAACTGAAAAATACATAGGCTCTGGAACATTACATAGGAAGAAAGGAAACACAATGCCCGCCCCGTATAAAAAAGAAAAAAAGGGAAAAATGTTAAGTTGTGTCCTGAGTTAAGTTTAAAATAATTGAAACTATTAAATTTGGGAAATATTAGAATGCTTCCCATACTTCTTATACAGGGGCTCCCTTCCAGACATATCAGACAGGAACATGACCACACTGCATGCTAGCAAAAGATATGTTTAATATGGATAAACTATGCAAGTGAAGACAAAAGAAACAACAGAGAAAAAAAGACAGTTTAAAATGATGCATGCAAGGGAAGACAGCTGACTGTGTTATAATGGTAATAAAATTAGAAACAAAAGGGATTAGAGAAATAATTGAACCCTGACTTAGAATGTAATACAAATAAAATATAAATTCTTGTGGCCTTACATTGCTAATAGATATAAGCTGGGAAAGGGATATTGACGAATAATATAGATAACAAAAGATGTATTTTCCTTAATTTAAAGTGTAACCGTTGTATATTTAATTGGGACAATTTTATATATCAAGTTGCCTTTGCTTTTCAAATTTCAATTATTTAAACTAATGCTCATAGCTATCCATTTTGAAAGAAACCAATTG
Source organism: Glycine max (assembly GCF_000004515.6). Taxonomy (NCBI): domain Eukaryota; kingdom Viridiplantae; phylum Streptophyta; class Magnoliopsida; order Fabales; family Fabaceae; genus Glycine; species Glycine max. The sequence continues at coordinate 2,541,277 of NC_016090.4, forward strand.
TTTACTGTCTATTCTTATTATTATTATTATTTGGAGTAGGCATCAAAGCTTAGAGGTTGTTTAGATTTAAGTCTCACTCTAGTATGTTTTCCTTACTTTTACCATAATGCAGTACATAAATGGATAACTGTATTGTTCAAGGCAGGGAACATGGAGAGACATGCTGCAGTACCTGGATTTTTTATTTTAAATGAAACTATCTTTTCTGTCTGACATCTTGCATTATGCAAGTCCCATACACTCATGGTAATGGTTGTCCATCTATTAATCTATTTTGTACCTCTATGAATACATTGTACACTCCAAATATTTTTATGTGAGCGTGCATGATTACTTTATGATTCATAAAACATTTAGAGCCTACACCAAAACTTTAGGAAATTTTCTATGATCTGTGTGTAGACACAAGAAAGTTTTGAATAATGTAGAATCCTTGCAACCTGAAAATCTTTCTGTGGTAATGGTTCACAAAACTTAGACAAGGCTCCTACAATCTAGAAAAGGAATAAATTAAGCTATTAGGTCTCCTAGTTGTTTGTTTTAAATTTTCTCTAACATACTCTCTCTTTCTCTCTTTGCCCACCCATTATTACACAAACCTCTGGCATTGAATTAAAGGAAAACCTATCAGCTACCCTCAATTGATAATATCACTCAGAAATTTATTGTTATTTTTTATACAGCTTGTAGCCTCTTCTTCTGTGATAAATAAACAGATTGTATCAAATAGTACTAGATTACAGAAATATATATATATATATATATATATATATATATATATATATATATATATATATATATATATTGAAATTGAAATTGGCAAGCATTGAAGTTGCAAAGTGAATGCTAGCAAAATTTTGTGCCTATGTTTTAAATAACAAGAAGGAAGTTAATAAAAATAAAAATGCTAAAATCTATGAAAATCCAATTAATATTGGGTGTCATGAAAGAGTTGTCCTTGAATAATAAAACAATTATTTAATTTTTATATGATTTTTTATATCTGTTGCTGACTTAAAAAAAATGAAAATTTCTAATTAAGAGATGAAGTTACTTCTCTTTAGAAGGCTGCATGAAATAAACAGCATCCAAAGATGGTAATGGTTGCCTTCTCCGGAATAGGTCTTCCACCACTGCAATTAGATGTTCAACAAATTATACTATATCAATATTTTAACAGAGTGACCACAGAACAGATGCTGTGGTAAAATGGCTCAGTATATATAAACGTAAAATATAAGATATATACAATGAACAGAAGAAATCATCTAATTTAATGTACAGCATTCAGATCGAAACCAACTTGACAAATGTACACTGCCCAGACTACATACTAGAGAAAGACAGAGACCAATTGATATCAGGTGCAACATGATAATATGGCTTATTGAATGAGAAATATTGTGGCAAACTATTTAATTTTTTGGACAAGTTTTTTATATTTCTTCTATCGAGTTTTTTAATCAAATGATGACACCCGGATGTTGTTTTTGATAGTATAAAACAACCTCTATCAAATATGTGTGTCAGAGTTTAAAAAAGAAAAAGAAATCCATTAATTTGTCATCATTAGGATATAAAAAACTTGATGTAAGTTTTGTCCTTAACTTCTTGTTTTTATCCAATCACTTAAAATAGCATAAAATAGCATACATGCTGAGAAACACTCCTAATCATATCGTCTGTTTTTTTTTTTTTTTTTTAAATCTTGGAAGAAAAGAGTAGCATTTTACACCAATAATCACTTCTTCAGTGTTAGTCCATTGTATGATAACAATAAGTTCTTCTCAGCAACATCCACTCCTTTACATTTTGGGCCCTCAGTAATAGATAGTAAATAGGTTCTTTAAGAAGAAATGAAGAAAATTAAAAGTGATAAACTATAACAGCGATATCCTTTGGTAGGGTTCTCACAGGAAATTTCTTGGTCTGTAATATCTGCCATTTTACATGAATGTGACATAACTTTCACCGTGACTTTATCCATTATTAGCACCTGTTAGAGTAAGAAAAAACCGGCTAACATCAGATATCAACTTGAACTAACTAAAGTAAGATGTGAAGATATAAACATGGTAACAATATCCATATTAAAGTATGAAGACACACCTTCCAAGCTTTCGAATCAGGTGACTTTGCCGATCTAAGCATTTCAATTAATAACCCTATTAGCGTCCAACCATGAAACTGATTAGAAACAAGTCGTGAAATGAAGCAATTACATGCACAATGCTTAATCAAATTTAGTTTTCTATTTGATATAAATATAAAAGAAAATATCAGAGTTACGAAATTCATATTTCTTTTCACACAATTTTCTATAAGAGAAAACTATTAATTCATTTCCTAGATGATTGTACTCATCAAAGTTAAAAGAGAAAACTAAAACATGATACAAAATTAATTTTAAATGAAATTGATTTATAAAATTAATTTTAAATAAAATTGATTTTGAAGTAATTATAATTTGTGTTTGGATAGTTTAGTATAAATTGTTTTACTGACACAATTGCATGCAACCAAAAATGTGAATATTTATGTATTCAAAGTCACGTTAATTGGCTTTTCACGGTGATTCTAGATCATTTAACGTGAAATCAAACACGCACTATATCCATTTAGTTTCAAAAGACAGACCCTAAAATCTAATTTCCAAAATAAACCAAATGAAATGCAGATTCAGAGATGTTTCGATGCCGATCGAGCTCTATTCAAACAGAGAGAAAACGAAGCTTCAAAGCCAAGTTTCTAATTCTAAACCAACATTTCTCTGTGAAACAATCGGAGACCGGAAGAAAAAAACGGAACAGGAAAAGAAAAATGCGAAGCTGAATACGAAACGGATCTTACGATCGCGGCTGATATGGCGGAAAGGCTTGTACTCCGTTCCACCGCCGTACGGCGTTTCAGAATCGGATAACGACATTATTGCATGCAGTTGCAGCAACAAGTGCTCCTCGTGATTGGAGTTCTGAACGCAGATTTTCGAATGGAAAACCGTTGTGAGAGAGAGACGTTGGAATCGTTGAATGAGGCTGAGGAAGTCGTTATTATATTATGTGTATATGTGAGAGGGAATATAGGACGTGAGTTTCGCGCGATGTCAAACACAATGCGCCTGAGAAAGTCGTTATACACTGAAAGTAACGTAGATACTCGATCATATTTTGGAAATATTGTTTTGCTAATTCAAGTAAGTTAAATTTTAGTTTTATTAATTTCTTATAGGATTTTATATAATTAATTACTAGTGCTTTGCATGTACCCCTTTTTTTTTACCATTGTATGTATGTATGTTCACCTGGATCTTATTTTATAGAATTAAAAATATTTTTAAATCATCTTATTTTATTATTCTTCTTATTTAAATCATTGACAATAAGACTTAGAAATTAATATTTTCTAAATTATAAAATACATAAATTGAACATTAGTTTATTATTAGGGATTATGTCTTTTTTTTTTCTTTTTAGCATGGTTTAAAACTATTGTTAATTGTAATCACTAATGACAAAATTGTATGAAAAGAACTACCCTTTTAAAAATAATGAAACCTTAAAAGTTTTAATAAAAAAATAATAAGACTAAAAATGTAATTAAGTCTAACTTCATATTTACAAAATCTTTATTTTTAATTATTATTATTATTATTATTATTATTATTATTCATGAAACATATTTGAATAATTAAATTTAAAAATAAAATATAAAAATATATAATAATAATAATAATAATAATAATAGTAATAATAATAATAATTTATTTATTAATTTTTATTAAATAAAATATTGTGAATAACTATGTTAAATATATTCAGTGAGTTAATGACTTCTTTTTTTTTGGTAATGAGAGTACAAAAACAAACAAAAAAAAAGAGGGGAACTAAACTCTTTGGAGCGCTACATCAAGCATATCTGCAACAGTGGCTTAATGAGTTTGGTTAGACATATTAATTAAGTTAGATTTTTTAAGAGCACATTCTGTTGTTGTATTAAGTTAGATTTTATTTTTTCTATATTTTATGCAATTAAGTGTCGCGATTGACTCATCACTCATACAGCAATAAGACAATCACAAATTTAATATCCACCCTCTCACACGTATTGCAGGTGCCCCTATTCTCCAACTAAACAAATTTCAGTTGGTTGAGGAACCCTATCCCTTGGTTCAGCCACGTGAAATAAATAGCAAGAAAGAAACCCCATTTCATTTCTTCCATTGACATATTTAATACTTTCTTTCTTTAATTTTCACATAAAATTTTATAAATTTTAATTGGAAGATTTTCTCAATCTCGTGTTACATAAGGTATTATAATTCCTAATGTGGCTAACAACATACTTCATGTTGCAATCTAAACTTGCACGTCTACTCTACTAATTTTCTCCTTTGCTATTCTGAATTGTTCTCGTCTATTTTCGTTGTGCTTCTCCTATGATATCTTTTGCGTGACTGATGAGAGTTGATACTTACAAAAGCACTCAAACACTCAAGTCAACAATAGACTTAATATATGACAAATGAGAATGAATAATACGTATTATCTAAAAAATTTAACTCTTTATGTACACATATTTATGAGTCATATGGTCCATGGGCATTGCCTTTTTAATTAAGGGAATGTTAATGCAAAATTGCATGATAGTAAGTCCTTGATAATGATTGGATTATGTTAAGATAAATTATACTAGGATTCTTTAATCTTCACAAAAATGATAAGTATAAATCACTACTATAATAACGGTATTTTAAGTCGGTTATTCAAGCCCTTTGACGACGGTTTTGAACCGTCATAGAAGCCAGCGTCGTAATATCGTAATGCATTTACAACGACGGTTTATAAACCGTCATAGAAAGTAGCATTTTCTAAGACGGTTATTGAATAACCGTCTTAAAATATAATAGATACAAAGACGGTTTACATCCTATACCCGTCTTAAAATGACATATTTAACATGCGGATTCTAAGACGGTTATTCAACAATCGTCTTAAAAAGTTTAACATTCTAAAACGGTTTTAAAAGAACCGTCGTAGTATGTCCTAGAAATTAAGACGGTTATTCGAATAACCGTCTTAGAATAGCATTTTTGCTGTTGAAATTCTATGACGGCTATTCACACGACCGCCTTAGTTTTTAAGATATACTACGACGGTTCTACAGAACCGTCTTAGATAACTTTTTTTTTTGTGTTGGCTGGTAGCTTTAAAAGCTGTTACTTTTAATTACATAGTGCAACAAAATTTAAACAATTATAAAATGATTTAATTACATAATAAACATACAATTTGTAGACATATAAAATCATTCAATTTATAGATAACACTAATATGTAACCAATACATCCAGCAACAACAACACATCTAATACAATGCAGACTTGAAATTTAGATGACAGTACCTGAATGTTGCAATATGATTAATTACGACTATATATATATGCAATGCAAAGATAAGAACATTAATCGGATATAATACCATCATTATTGTTTAATAAGAGTTCCATTAAGAATATTTAAATCATTCCCCACCTAACCCCATTTAATTTTGTATTGATATTGAATTGATTGATTCAAATTTTGAGACAAAAAATTGTAACTAAGCTTATAAGTTAGGAACTATTTTTCACTTATATTAGAAAGTTTATTTAAACTTAATTAAATTGAAAATAAATTATAAACAAACGTTAAACTACCTATTTTAATAAGTTTTTTCACAAACCTGCCAAATATACTTATATATCTCATAAGATAACTCTAAAAAAATTATTACAAACGAGCAAAATACAGAAAATTTGTCCAAATTTTGCTTATTAAGCCATTTTTGTCTTAAAAAGTTATCATTGCATTAAAAATTCTATTTTTTCATTAAAAAATTATTTTATACATAGGAATGCAGTGTGTGATTGTAAATTAAAGATATGCAAGTTTTATTTCTTTTTATTATCAAATATTAATTTGTTAATTTGGTTAAAAATGTCCGCTAACAAATAATGCTTAAGGCCAATTGAGAAACTATAGAAAGTTAAAACCAATAACTTTCACTTAGGTGTTAAACTAGTCAAACTTAGCCTAACCTAGCTCAATTATTACTAAGCATATACTTTCGGTATCTATTACTCTGGATCTCTTTTATTTTTTTTATCCGTCTCTCAATCTCTCTACACTATTTTATTCACCCAGCAACTTCTCTTACAAATTATTTCTAACCTTATTTTTTTTTCACTACATATCCATCAACCAACAATTTCCCCTCATTCTTTTATTTTTACCTCTCTATTTGTCATCCTTCTACCTTGGATCACAGGCAAAAAATTGGAAACATTTTCCATAGAAATATTGTATTTTGAAGTGTTTAACGATAAAATAATACTACAAAGTGATGCAGAGATTTAAGCACTGACCTTCAAGCCAGGTATAATAGATGAAAACGCTATGAATCTCTCAGCCATTAGCTGTCTCCTTTTTCTCTCGGACATAATTTGATCTCGTGTGGTTCCCAAGTTTACCTGGTTCCCTGTTTTGGAAAAGTGAGTTTGTACATGTGTTTCACCCTGTATTTGCTAGCTTAGTCATTCATGATTAACAACTATGAACTAGAAGGGAATGACGCATTTCTTCTATTTCAACCTACTTAGGTTATGATTCTTTTTTAAATCAAGTTTAAATTGCACTTGTAAACTTGATTTCACCATATAGCCAATACATCTATATTGAAAAATAAGATTAATAATAATAAGAAAAGCTACCGAATCCACAATCTCTTGAAAATGAACTGAAACCCCTGCACTATCCAAATTCTGGTGATTGGTGGAATTGTGTATTAACTCCGAAACTTTGTTCAGCCGCATCTGCAACAACCACATCAGTTTCCAAATTTTAAAAAAAAAACATTTAAAAAAAATAAAAAGAACACTCCAATTCCAAAACACTCATTAGTTTCTAGAACATTCTACAATCACACCTGCTTGGCTCGCTTCCCGAACACAAACAGCATCGCATCGATGACGTTGCTCTTCCCGCTCCCGTTAGGTCCCACCATGGCGGAGAAACTCTGAAATCGAAGCAATTAGAAGTTCACAAGTGAAATAAATCCACGCAGTTCAAAAGTTCGCAAGCCAAATCGAAGCAATTCAAAAGGTCGCAAGTTAAACCAAAGCAATTCAAAAGTCCGTAAGTAAAATCGAAGTTCTAAAGTGAAAGTGAAACCGAAGCAATTAAAAAGCTAGCAAGTGAAATTGAACCAAATCGAAGTTCACACTGCAATTAGAGAGAGAAATTGAAGGTTGAGAAGTGAGGTTAATTAGGGGGAAGCAAGGAACTTTATTAATTTGAATCTTGAAAGGTTCAACTTAATTAATGATAGTTTCAATTTAAAATAACATACACAATTTTTATTTTAGAAAACATAACCTACACGCATGATCTTATTCCTTCACTAAAATTTATTAAAAATTATAAAAGTGTACAAGTCTTACTCTTTATTTAATAAATCTTATTTATAATTTTGTAATTTTTTTATAATTTTTATTTAATAAAAGAGCATTTTTTTAACTCCGTTGACAATATGTTCTTAGCTAAGCACATTTTATCTTCATCAATTTTCCAACAAGTGTGCAATCCTCCACTCCAATACTCACCATATCTGTACGTACACACCCAAGTTCATTTATAAGTCCAAGATGGGTCCATTTAAAATGAATTATAAGTCCAAAATGGGTCCATTTCAAGAACTAAATTTAAACAAACCCACCCATGTATATTATCGTTGGACAAACACTTTTAAAAGTAAACTAAAAATATATTCATAGTTATTTTTAACAAATTAAAATTCTTTTACTATATATATATATATATATATATATATATATATATTTACATACTATTTACATTAAAGCTCATGAGTATTTGCCTACAAAATCAATAGTAATTTTTTATCTGGCTATCCCATTTATATTATCCGATTTTTGCTAATACATGGTTAATGCATTTTGGGATCTCAAATTCAGTTGATAAAAAAATCTATTGTTGACAACCATAAAAATATATCACAAATTTTTTTAGTTCACAGGTTCAGAACTTCACTCTCAAAGCTTGTGACCAAAAGATAGAAAAGACCAACTTTAATTTTAACATGAAATTGTTACTAAAATAATTACATGAAGAAGAGATGCATACCTTCACTTTCAGATCACCACTAGCCATCCTAACCAAACCACAAAGATTGTATGAAATGGCATTGGTATCTTTTATTGAAGCCATATTTGGCAAAACCTGAGCGAGCAAACAAAGTTTGAAACAAGAGCTAAGCAACAACATTTATCATTATTACAAAATAGGTAGCAAGTCTAAATTTCAAGCTTCTTCCAACCATCTAACAAATTTTCACCAGCATACTAAAAGAGAAATATAATGAACTAAAAAATCTGCTAAAACTTTTATGATATATTTACCATATAATTCTCCAGTTTCTTGAATTTGTAATGCTCCTTTTGGGCCTCTATGGTATAGTGCGTGGATGTAACCTAATAAATTTAACATAGAAATAAGAGAGAAAAAAAATAAATTGTAAATGTAAAAGAAACTACAATCAATTGAAAGATCTCAGCATCAACACAATTGAAGTAGGAAGATTTCTCAAAAAGAAAATAAATATAAAGCAAATGCAAGACTGTACGTTTACCATTTTCCTTTGTTAATTACCAAAGTGCATGATAACTTTATGTTATGAGAGATAAATATAAAGCAAATGCTAGATCAGTTATGTAATTGTTACAATACTTTAGAACTGTAAATTGGTAACTAATTTGATCATATTTATGTCAACATCACCTGAAAATATGAGTATCTAATTGAGGTATTAAGGGGTATTGCAGAATCGTCCCTATCCATGTATAACATGCTAGGATCAAATCAAAACTGCACAAGTGCACATGGCACAACCTTCCAGCTTTGGAATTAGATCTGCACAACCTTCCAAGCACAATTAATCACAATAATATCAACGAAGGAAAATCTCTACCTAACCATTCTATAAAAATACTTAGTATAATCAGCGAATCCCAAATAGAAACGCAACCACAAATAAAAAAAAATCAGCATCAAACCAAACAAAAACGAAAATGAAAAATTCAATCGACGGGCACTTTCATTCATCTCCCAATCCCTGTTTTTAACTACTTCCTTGCCGGTTACTGTTCCACCTTCATATTCCTCTATTTCGGAACACAAAAAAACAGGGCATGTACTCCTCTCTTCATTTAGTTCTCGTTCGTTCTCGTTCCGAGGGAGACGTCGATTTGTTCTCCATGGAGAGGTCGACGAAGGAAGATTTCATCGGGAAGCAGTTGAAGCAGCAACTTACGAGAACCGCCACAGAGCTGGCCTTCCTGCGCGGAGGAAACGGAACCAAAGGCAGAGCGGGAGCACGCGCGGCAGCTAGCTAGGGTTTCTCGGGTTAGCAATAGTACTGAGTACTATCCAATATATATGAACGAGATATTAACCTAACAAAGACGGTTTTTTGGACAAAACCGTCTTTGTACCAGAATACAAAATTACCATTTCGCCATTTCGCATACCTCATCAAAGCCGGTTCTTCACAAACGTCGTTGTTATGTTTCATTTTATTACAAAAATGCCACCACGAACCTTTTTAAGACGGTTCTCTAGAACCGATTTAAAATCAACGTCGTAAATTGTAGCTTTTTTAGTAGTGAATGTATCAAGAAAGTCAACGTCTATTCAGTCCTATTGACCGATAAAGGTCCACTACTCAGTCTTCAATATGACCAAAGGGTATTTGTCCATACAATACACATGCCCCCAAGCCTAAATTCATTAAGAGGACAAAGCATATTACTATTAGCCAATATCATACAAAGCATCTTCTTTTCTCTAGTATTTAAGAGTGTGTTATGTAATAGCGGGTACTAATGACCATTTGGTCTTTTGGAGGACCAATCATTCATCAAAGGGTACTCATCCATATGCTACTTTGCTCCCTAAGCCAATAAATCCTTAAGGAAATGAAGAATTTTGACGTAATTGTCTTATTCCAAAAGGTTTTCATCCTTTCTTATGAATGTTGTAGTCAAAGGCGTTTGGTTTTCTCTAGATGTCTCATGTGTTGTATCGGGCGACGAGTTAGGATGTGTTGCTTCATTTTATAGGTATAAGCGACGCTTTTTTTCTAGACCATTAGTCTCACATGATCTAATGTTTGGGAATAGTTACAATATTTGGGCCTCCATAGGCCCAACCTCTATGTATACCCCTTTCTCATCCTTTTCCTTTCACACTTCATTTTCTCAAACTTCATCTTTCTTACTTGTTTATGCTGTCAAGAAGTCAAACACTAGTTTCTTTTTAGGATGTAGTTATTCATTTACTCATTTATATTAATTACTTGTTCATCTATTTATTTCCTATTTTTCTATTTAATTAAATGTCAACTTTATCATGAAGATTATTTAATTAAATGTCACATTTAATTTTCACACATATTTTAAAATAATTTATAGGTGGTTGAATAAGATACATGTTGTATAAATGTCTTTGATTTCTACAGACAAAAAAGTCCCAATTATTATTTTTATTTCCTTTCCAATAATTTTTTCGGAAATTTTTTATTTAGTCTATGATTATTCTAATTACTTGCTCAGATATGAACATTTGAGTGTTTTATTTTATTTATTTGTTTAAAAATTATTATAATAATTTTAATAATATTATCATAATTTTAACTTTATTTTTGTTACTTAGTGAATTTTATAATTTATGAAAATATTGTGCGTGTGTGTATTTGTAGAAGTAGACGGAAAAAATGTTTCTTAGAATAGATAGACACTTGTAACTTATAGGAAAAACTATATAGTATAAAAATAAAAGAAATAAAAAATACACATATTTTTTAAAACTATTTATGAATAAAATCATAAAAACTTACAATATTCTCAAAAAATAAAAAAAATCAAATTATGCTATATATACATACATACATATATATATATATATATATATATATATATATATATATATATATATATATATATACACCATTATCACAAATCGTAATTATTATATGATTGAATTTAAAGGAAAACTAATTTTAGATTGTATTGCTAGGTTACAGCTTAGACTACTAATCCTGTTTCAAAAATATGTTTTTTTTATACTATTGTGTTGCAGCTATATAGAATAACATTTTTTCTTTTTAAACTTTATTTGTTTAAAAAGGGTGTTATTAAGAGGCCTCAGAAGGTTGAGTTTGTTAATATTGCACATTTTCTTGAGCTTCCAACACCATAAATGTTGCATGGACTATATGTACCATGATCTTGTTGTTATTTCATCTAATATTTAATATATTACCTTGAAATCAAGCTTCTTTGTACAAATTACATGCAAATGCATTTGTTGTATTAACTTGTTTTACAAAATTTGTGCTTTTACTCCAAAATGCAAAATAACAATTCAATCTGTGTAAAACTATTTTGAATAATTGAAATACTTATATATGAGTAATATAATTTACCAATTGAAGACCAAAATTAACCTCATTGTTGAGACTCTATTTCATATTCCGCACTATGAAAATTGTATCTATAATTGACATATTTTTGCCCGTAAATTAAGTATAAATTTTCTTACTTGGTTTAAACATAAATTTTATATTTTTAATTCTATATGTTATTTCTATTTTTAAGAAAAATGTTTATCTCCACAAATTAAGTATAGATTTTATTACTTGTCTTCTTAAAAATATTATTTTCATATTTTTTACATAATTCACTGGGAGAAGAAGAGGAAAGAAAAATCTCACCTTATAATTTTACATATAAATTTTAGACTTTAAGTTGTACTTATACTTGGTATTTTAAATAAAATAAAATATTCAATGAATTAGTTAAGTGAAAAGACAATAAGAAAGAAATAAACCAAAAAAACATTTACGTTAATCTCATTAGTTATTTTTATTCATATTCTTTCGTAAAAAAATAATTTATTGGTATTTTTCATATTAAGTAAAATAAAGCATTCAAAAAATTCGTTAAATAAAAAAAGAACTTATATGAGTAAGACGATAATAAATAATCAGTTGCCTATTATTTGATTTTACATATTAATTTTATTTATACTTTCTATTTTAAATAAAATAAAATATTCAATAAATTAATTAAGTGATAAGATAATAAGCAAGAAAGAAAAAAATTATTTACACAATTCTCATTCATTATATTTTATTCATATTCTCTATATTATATAACACAAAGTATTTGAAAAATTAGTTAAGCTAAAAAAAAAGCATTTATGTTATCATAATTTAAAAAATAATCAAATATCCCAACACTTTAATATCATATATAAATTATAATATAGTATATTTTGTTTCTAGAAAAATTAAATTTTACGATGACATAAAGAAATTATATAACAGAGAAGTTAATAATATTTTTTTAAGTGATTTAAATTTAAAATAAATAATTATTTTCCTAAAAAAAATTACTCTACTTTTTTCATAGAGAAGTTAATAATCATAATTTCATTGATTCAAATTTCTCTTAATTTTGTAATTAAATATGTATTAAATAGGAAAAAATTTACTCCTCGATAATTAAATATAGTTTTTTTTATTTTCTTTAAAATAATCATTTTTGTCTTTTGTATTTTATATATAATTTCTAAATTTGGTAATAAAGTTTTATTATTGTATATTAAGTAATGATATTCTTACTTGCTTTTAAAAATTATCTTTATATCTTATATTTTTTTTTATTTTTAGTAAAGAAGTTACTCCCCTTAAATTAAGTATAAACTTTATTATTTGGTTTTTTAAAAAAATCATCTTTAAGATAGTACTTAATTTCAAGGGAAATAATTTCTGATAAGACTTTATTTATCCTTAATTGAATTTCAGATTAGTCAAGACTCATTTCCTATGATGAATTGAAGGATTAAGACAAAAAAAAAGTCACATTAATATTTTATATTTGAATATATAATTTTTATCTTTAGTTGAAATATTCCTCCCCATAAATTAAGTATAGATTTTCTTTCTTTCTTTAAAAATAAATTTCATATTTATTATTTTATGTTATTTTTATGTTTAAGAAATATGTTCATCTCCACAAATTAAGTATAAATTTTGTTATTTGTCTTCTTAAAAATATCATTTTCATATTTTTTTATATAATTCAATGGGAGAAGAAGAGGAAAGATAAATTTCACCTCATAATTTTACATATAAATTTTAGACATTAAATTGTACTTATACTTGATATTTCAAATAAAATATTTAATGAATTAGTTAAGTGAAAAAACAATAAACAAGAAATAAACCAAAAAAACATTTACATTAATCTCATTGTTATATTTTATTCATATTCTACCTGAAACATCACAATGCTAGTGATTATGTTGGATGGAGGTGAGGGGGTAGGAGCCATTTTATTTAATGAAAATTGTCTAGTAGCAGTAGTGAAACACAAATAGATCCTCTTCAATGACGTTAATTACTACTACAGATAATTGTAACTTTTTATTATATTGTATTTTTTAGGACAATTGACTTATATTATTTCCATACGAAAAAAAATCAGCAATACAAGTTGGAACATGACTAAAATAACGGGGATCAACTTGAGAATTCAAAGCTCGAGCAAGAGAATGAGTCACAGAGTTCGCTTGTCTCCCTACAAAACAAACACAAAAGTATGGTAAATCACGTAGCATACTACGACAGTTGGATAAGATCGCACCATATTTCGATTTATCTGAGCGATAGTTATATACTTCTTTCTCCACTTGAAGGCAATCAGATTCAAGAATGATATCATCAATCTGCAGATCTTTGGGTCATTGTAAGGCTACCAACATGGCTAGGGCCTTCCTTTCATGAATCAACAGTTTAAATGGGGAAGTGTGAGATGAAGCCATGACAAATTGACCTCTATTATCCCTGATAAAACAACAAACTTAAAAGAATTTTCCACTTGGACAAAAGCAGTGCTAATATTGCATTTTAGAGTCCCTAGAGGAGGAGGTTCCCACCTTACTACCATCAGATTTAAAGTGGGTCTTAAGTATGCCTTCTCAATCACTCGAGCTTTTCTCCAATTGTCAAAAAACTCCTGAGCTTGATGTACCTTAGGCTCAGCAGGCTATCACTTACAACAATTCTATTTTACGTACAGGCTTAGTGTGACATGCTAGGCTAAGCATGCAGGAAATTATGCAGAAATAACAGCGCATCGCATTTGACCCTATTTAATTTATGTTTATTGTTCATTATGAAATATTCTCCTCTATGCATTAATGCTTGCTTTGACTTGATCACCCTTTTCTTGATGTTGTGTTTTGAATTGTCAATGAAAAATGTTTTTGAACTTGGAAATAAAGAGGAATACTTAATGGGTTTTGTATCTAGAGATAGAACAAATCTTGTTAGTCATCTTTAACTCTTGTTCTTTATGCAAGTCACTTAGGTAGATTTGTCATGGGGCTTAGATTCTTTCATTAGAGGGATTGAAGCTTGAGTATTTTTGTGAGTTGATGATTATAATTGGACATTGAACTAAATTAGTGACCTATTTTAGCATGAGGAGGTAGTTTAGTGAAGTCAGTCCTAACTCTTTTATTCTTTATTATTTTACCTTTTTTTATCGTACTCAAGTGTTCATAAAAATTATCCAAAAATATTTTCTTATTCTTTTGCTCTTGAATTTTATGATTGTTTCATTTCTTGCTATTTATATTGTTACAATCAAATTATAATTGTTGTTTCTGAAAAACATAGTTAGTAAATATTGTTATTTGTTTTTTTTTTCAAGTATTACGCGAGTCCTTGAGAATATGAGAGTGACAACAATAAAAGAGTGAAAATTTGAGATAATGAGAGAATTTCAAAATGAGTCAGTACCCAAGGTTTAGAAATATTAAAAAAGAACTAACATCATTTTTATTTAAAAACTGATGTTATCTAATTATTTGAAAAATTAGTTTTCAAAAATTGATGTTAACTAATTACCCACAACATAATTTGTTAAAAATATTTATAGAACATAATATATAATAGATATGTAAAAAGGATTTATAATGCAAATAGATCTAAGATTGATGAAGAGAAAAAGAACATGGTGTATTTGTATAATTTTGAAAACCGACTATGTGTCCCCTGCATCCTCTACAAACAAATGCTGATCATGTCTTATACTAATTAATGCTCAACACGTAGCCATGCATGATGCATCCACTAATTAACTTTGAAGAAGAAAAAATGGAGATCAAATAATTCCGTCGAATTAAAGAATTGTGACTGACTCTAACATTTAGACTATGATAAAAAAGAAAACTTTTTTCAGTGGAAAGTTTTATAATAGAAAGTGAGAACTAATTAACTTTGTGTTTTATGTAAACTGTATAAGCTTATATATAAATATATGTGAACTGTAAACTATAAACTATGTCGGGAAATAAATATCTAATGTGTGTTAGTCATAATTTCTAAGAATATTAGTCACTACTTTTAGAATAAGTTACTTCGTATTAATATTATATCGTATTAATATTATATTTAGAAAAAAATGTGAACTATAAAAAATACAAATATAAAAAATATCTAGACATTATTTTATGTTAATATATAAATACACAAATTATAATATAAACATGAAAACATTTTAATTTTTGAAAAACATAAAAAATTAATTGATGTAATATTATTATAATGAAGACTTGCAAATTAGTATTTTATGATACTTGTTGTTTCACATATTAATTTAATGAAACAAAAGAAATTCAATTTGTTTGCATAACTAATTTGTTCCTCTCTTGATAACCAAACAAAAATTGTTACTCCCTTCACACTAAAAAAAATTATCATCATTTATTTTACAAACACAAAAAATAATATATAAACAAAAAAGAATGATAATTTATAAAATTAATCTTATATCATTTTTATTTCATTTATAGATTTTGTTGTTCATTATTAATGTTATAAGAGATATAATTAAGTGGAACAAAAGAAGAAGAAAAACATTTTGAGATTTTGAGAAAAAAATCACCTATTTGATATATAGTTTTAAGTAACCAACTAGTTTGGTAAAAAAATATTATATTTGAAAAAAATAAAGTGTTAACGGTTTATTATTTAGTTTAAAAATTTTAAGATATTGATTTATTTAAAACTAGATGTATTTTTACCAATTTATTTAGAGAAAAATTTGTTAGAAGGAGCACTTTCGTTCTTTTAATTATGTAAAATTAATCCACATCAAAAGAACAACTAATAAATTATTTTCCACCACGAGTGTATCAGTTGGTTATTAGTTCTTCTTCTTCTTCTTCTTTTTTACAAGATATTGTGGCCATATTTTGTTCTAGTTTCTAGTTGTGTTTTTGGTAGACTTTTGGTTCTCTAATATTTATATCTCCTACTGATATAAATATATCATAACCAATGTCCTACTGGCTTCATATATTTCTGTATAGGGTATCTTTGGTACTTTCTTTAAATACAATATCTTTGTTACCTTTCTTTAAATACAATATCTTTCCTTAGCCGACAAAAAAAAAAAAAAACTAAAAAATGCAAGTCAATGATTTTGTAAAAAAAAATAAAATTTGAAGTTATTGATACACACTATTTGGTATATGTTTTAGTTGTTTTTTCATAAAAGAAAATGCTTCTGTAAGGGTGTCAATAATTGATAGTACTTTAATTAAAATAAGTGAAAAGATTTAATAGTGCATAAAAGGTAGCAAAAAGAATGCAATTTTCTATAAGTCAACAAGTTTATCAATGGAAAATCCAATGAATTTATCCAGTTGTAATAAAAAAATAAAATATATTTTTGCACTCTTGAAATATTTCAAAATGTTAGCTTTAATTCTTAATTATAAAAAATAATATATTTTTAATTTCTACATTTATAAAAAAAAAAGGTGATGTGATTTCAGTCACCCAGAGTGACCAGAAACATATTTTTTAAAAAATATAGGGATTAAAACCTTATTTTTAAATATTTAAAAAAATAAAATAAAAATTATCAAAAAATCACTAGGATTGGATGAATTAAAAAATTAAATAAATAGATAACAATCTATCTATTCTCATTTTCAAATTTAATGGATCATCCAATTAACACTATAGAATAATACAAGTTAAACATAATTTTTTTTATATTTCAATTTTCTTTAAATTTATTTTAAAAAATATTTTTCCATATATTATTTTTTTAGTACTTATTCATAGGAGTCTCTATCAGATGGAATAATTCATGTACTTGAATTGACCAAAACCCTTTAATATGAATTTTGTTATTATTTGTGTAGAAGTCAAATCTATATTTCAAATAAATAAGAAAGTGTTAATAACCGTTATTTTATTTTAAAAAGTTTTAGGTATTAATTTGATAAAATAAAAAAATATTTCTTAAATGTTAATTTTATAAAGAATAGTCCAAACGAACACTTTCGGTTCTTTAGTCATGTAGATTAATTTACCACAATGACAACTCACAAATTTATTCTGTGGATTTCATACATAAATTAAAACTCCGGAAGAAAAAAAAAATTATATGGCAATGATAATTGATATGCAGAACTAGAACTATTAATTAGTGTTATTGACCTAAGTTTTAGCCCATGTTTGCAAATTGTATGAGTTTGCTCAATTTCACAAATAATACTATAGTTTTTTATATCTTTTATTGTTGTGATTAGTAACAAAAGATAAAAAAACTATAGATTAAGGTTCTTCAAAATAAATTGAATAAGTGGATATTGAGAATTTCTTTAAACTCTTCGCATTATATAATTTTATTGAATGTGGATATATCCACATCGGTGGAAAACCACATTTTACATCGGTGGTCAGCCGATGTTGAATAGGATGTTGTTGAAAGTTAGAAGTTTTAACATCAATCCCCAAATCATTGTTGTAGAAAGATAACATTTTCTACAATAGTGCTTTCCTGACCACCGATGTAGATATTAGATCTTCTACATCGATGTTATCTTAGTGAATGATGTAAAGTAGCACATTTCCATATCGGTGCTCAGTTAAGGAACGATGTAGAAATTAGGTCTTCTACATCGGTGTTATCTTAGTGAACGATGTAAAATAGTGCATTTTCACATCGGTGCTCAGTTAGGGAACGATGCACAAATTAGACCTTCTACATTGGTGTTATCTTAGTGAACGATATAAAATAGCGCTTTTCCACGTCGGTGCTCAGTTAATAAACGATGTAGAAATTAGACCTTTTACATCGGTGTTATCTAAGTGAACAATGTAAAATAGCGCTTTTCCACACCAGTGCTTAGTTAAGAAAACGATGTTAAATATTTAATAATCTACAATTAAAAATTGATTAATTAATGATCATTTTTAATATCATCAATATTGCTAATAACCAATAATTCAGTATTTATAATATGAAAACCAGTATTTATAATTACAATATTATTAATACTGTAATTAATATTAATGGTAAAATTTATTTAATAAATAAATATTTAAATGATAGATTAAATAAAAATAAGAGATTTAAGTATTATTTATATTTAATCTATCATTTAAATATTAATTATTAAATTAAAATTTAATATTAACTACAATAGAATTTCATGTCATTCCCCATATACCAATTGATATATTATCAGTAAATTGCTAACTACTTACTTGAATATTAATATAATCTTAAGGATCATCAATGTACTCTCGCATCTTTAAATGAAAAGTAAAAGAAAAGTAATTAAGTAAAAGTAAAACTATCTAGTGGACAAAGGACAATGCTGTTCTAATTACAACATTGGAACCAAGTGGACAAAGGAGCAATCAGAGTCCAACCTGCACCAAATAGTTCACACATGAATCTAAGCACACATCTTGTGATTCAAGCCTTCAATGTAAGAATCACAGGCATAAGTTTCCAAGCCTATAAATCACAGGCAAATAGTTCACACATCAATCTAAGCACACATCTTGATGTTGAAGTATCAGAGATAAAAGCAGCAGAGTATTATGTCATGATGTTCAGTTGTTTGGATTGACTCCAGAATTGCAAGTGAAAAGTAATTTGTATGTGGAAATAAAATTTAGAGTAAAGTATACAAATTTAGAGTAAAGTATTGGGAAAAAATAAACTTGACCCCATGTTTATCTCTAATTAACCTAAATTATACCCATTAATTATTGTGCTGCAAACTAGACCAAAAAATCGTAAGAATAAAAAAAGTTAAAAAGGATATACAATGCAAGCATATGTAGATTGAGAAAGAAGAAAAAGAAAACAGTGTATTTGTATATCTTTCAAACCGAACAGCTAGCTAAAGGTTTGGAAATAAAATTTAGAGTAAAATATATAAATACTTACTGAGATTTCGTTAAATTTCTCTTGATACTCCTTATTTTAATTTTATTTTTAAAAAAATATAAATTTGTTAAGATTTCGTATATTAAACATGTTTAATTTTATTATTTATTTATATTGAAGATACATAATATATATATATATATATATATATATATATATATATATATATATATATATATATATATATATATTTAAAGCCATTATGAACCATCAAATTTTCGGCTAAAGAAAAATTAAAGTTGACCAACGTGGTCTAGTTTCACATTCTAGCCTATGCGCTGTCCAATTTGCCTCGTACCTCTAGAAATAATTGCACCAATTATCTCTATGCATTTTATTTAAGTATGCAACAAAGGCATACGTCACTTTGTTTGCGCAATGTGAATCCCATGTATTTTCTTATTCTTTAATTTTTGGAATTGATTATTATTATTCTTATTTAATATAGTAAGACTTGAATCAGATGATTTAATTAAGAAGACTTTCATTAATTAAAATGTTTATCCAAAGAAGGTTAGTTACATGTTCACACACATAAAATAATATGTGTATGCTTACTTCGAAAAGAAGGAATTTTTTAGAGAACTTAACTTTCAAAACCTTTCTAAACATCTTTGGTCAAACTCTTGCGAATTATTGAGAATTCTTTTAGGAACTTCAAATTGTATCATCTGTTTTAAAAAAGAGAAATCATTATGTTCATTTTATAAAATTCAGTTGTAATTAAGAGATTGTTTGTATCTTGGAGTGTGAGAAACTCGAACACAAGGGTAAGGGATCCCAAGACGTATTCAAAGATCGTAAAGGATTTACAAAAATAGTGAAAAATCTCAAGTGAGTTACCTGAGGATTGGACGTAGGCACGGAAAATGACTGAACCAGTATAAACCAAGTTTGTAATTTTTTATTTCCTTATCTCGTTTATTTTATTGCAATTTACTTTGTCTTTACACATTGAAAGGACATTGTTAAATTGACTATTCTTTTTTCTTCTACATTCTGAATCTATCACATATCATTTAGAAGGGATTAAAACTTGTTAATCGAAATTTTTTTAAGACTTAATTCATCCTCCCCCCTCCTTTTAAGTTATTGAAGCCATGTATTCAACAAAAAATTATTCAGAAATTTTTTTATGTTAATATATAAATACATAAATTATAATACAAACATGAAAACTTTTGAAAACAATAAAAAAAATTAATTAATGTAATATTATTATAATGAAGACTTGCAAATTAGTATATATTTTATGATACTTGTTGCTTCACATATTAATTTAATGAAACAAAAGAAATTCAATTTGTTTGCATAACCAATTTGTTCCTCTCTTGATAAACAAAGAAAATTGTTACTCCCTTCACACTAAAAAAAAACTTATCGTCTTAAATTATTTTACAAACACAAAAATTAATAAATAGACAAAAAAGAATTGATAATTTATAAAATTAACCTTATATAGTCTTTATTTCATCTATAGATTTTATAGTTCATTATTAATGTTATAAAAGATATAATTAAGTGAAGAAAAAGAAGAAAAAAATCATTTTGAGAAATTAAAACGCTCTTGTGAAAAGCCACCATATATTAATGTTCTTAAAATAATTGTGATTATTTTTGTGAAAAGCCACCATATATTAACGTTTTTAAAAATAATTGGATGAATTCATATTAAGAGTTTTTTTAAACTCTTTATATCATATTCCGTGTATTCTTTCTCGATCATTCTCACTTTCACAATTTAATTATGTACCACGTAATAACAACTGGGGAAAAAATTAACAAACGTGATCTCCATTCCCATGTTTATGTTTATCTCTAATCCAGATTATACCCATTATTGTGCAACAAACTAGACCTATAAAGTCATAAGAATAAAGAAAGGATTTATAATGCAAACAGATCTAAGACTGATAAAGTGAGATAGACTATGATTAAAAAACTAACATTTTGACTATGATAAAAAAAAACTCTTTCAGTGGAAAGTTTTATAATGAGAGATGAGAACTAATTAACTTTGTGTTTTAGGTAAACTAGCAAGTATTTCCCAGAATGTACAAGCTTATATATACATATATGTGAATGATAAACTATGTCGGGAAATAATTATCTAACGTGTGTTACTCATAATTTCTAAGATTACTAGTCATTACTTTTGAGATAAGTTACTTCGTATTAATATTATGTTCAAGAAAAAAATGTCAACTATAAAAAATAAAAATGTAAAAAATATCTAGACATTATTTTTTGTTAATATATAAATACAGAAATTATAATATAAACAGGAAAGCGTTTGAATTTTTGAAAACACATAAAAAAATTTAATTAATGTAATATTATTATAATGAAGACTTGCAAATTAGTATTTTATGATACATGTTGCTTCACATATTAATTTAGTGAAACAAAAGAAATTTAATTTGTTTGCATAACTAATTTGTTATTCTCTTAGTAAACAAAAAACATTGTTACTCCTTTCACACTAAAAAAATTATCGTCTTAAAAAGTTATTTTACAAACACAAAAATTAATAAATAGACAAAAAAGAGTGACAATTTATAAAATTAACCTTATATAATCTTTATTTCATTTATAGATTTTATTTTTCATTATTTATGTTGTGTAAGAAATATAATTAAGTGGAAAAAAAGAAAAAAAATCATTTTGAGATTTCTTTTTGAGATTTTGAGAAAAAAAAATCACCCAATTGATATTTAGATTTACATGACCACGTAGTTGGTAAAAAAATCATCTATTTGAACAAAAAATAAAGTGTTAATTGTTTATTATTCAGTTTAAAAAGTTTAAGATATTGATTTATTTAAAACTAAATGTATTTTTACCAATTTATTTAGAGAGAAAAATTGCTAGAAGGAACACTTTCGTTCTTTTAATTATGTAAAATTAATCCACATGAAAAGAACAACTAATAAATTCGTTTCCACTACGCGTGTATCAGTTGGATATTAGTTCTTCTTATTCTTCTTCTTTACAAGATATTGTGGCCATATTTTGTTCTAGTTTCTAGATGTGTTTTTGGTAGACTTTTGGTTCTCTAATATTTATATCTCTGACTGATATAAATATATCATAATCAATGTCCTACTGGCTTCATATATTTATGTACAGGGTATCTTTGGCACCTTTCTTTAAATACAATATCTTTCCTTAGCAGACAAAAAAAAAACTAAAAAAATGCAAGTGAATGATTTTGTAAAAATAAATTAAAATTTGAAGTTATGGATACGCACTATTTGGTATATGTTTTAGTTGTTTTTTCAGAAAAGAAAACGTTTCTGTAAGGCTGTCAATAATTGATAGTACTTTAATCAAAATAAGTGAAAAAATTTAATAGTGCATAAAAAGTGGCGAAAAGAATGCAAGTTTCTATAAGTCAACAAGTTTATCAATGGAAAATCCAATGAATTTATCCGGTTGTAATAAAAAATAAAATATATTTTTACACTCTTAAAATATTTCACAATGCTAGTTTTAATTCTTAATTATAAAAAATAATATATTTTTAATTTCAACATTTAAAAAAAAAAGTGATGTGATTTTAATCAGTTGGCTGAAGAGACTAGAAACATATGTTTATGTAAAAATATAGGGATTAAAACATTATTTTCAAATATTAAAAAAATAAAAAATATATTTTTATCAAAAAATCACTTGGATAGGATTGCATGATTTAAAAAATTAAATAAATAGATAAGAATCTTTCTATTCTCATTTTCAAATTTAATGGATCATCCATTAACATTAGAAAAAACCAGTTAAACATAATTTTCTCGTATATTAGGTAATGATATTTTTACTTGCTTTTAAGAATCATCTTTATATTTTATATTTATTTTTTATCTTAGTAAAAAAAAGTTACTCCCCTTAAATTAAGTATAAATTTTGTTATTTGATTTTAAAAAAATTATCTTTAGGATAGTATTTCAGTTCAACAGAAATAATTTCCGATCAAATTTTATTTATCCTTATTTGAACTCCAAATTAGTCAATACACATTTCCTCCCATGAATTGGACGACTAAGGCCATAAAAAAAGTCACATTAATATTTTATATTGAATATACAATTTCTAATTTTAGTTGAAATATTCCTCCCTATAAATTAAGTATAGGTTTTCTTACTTGCTTTAAAAATAAATTTCATATTTTTTGTTATTTCTATGTTTAAGAAAAATGTTAATCTCCACAAATTAAGTATAGATTTTGTCACTTGTTTTCTTTAAAATGTTATTTTCATATTGTTTACATAACTTGTTGGGAGAAAAAGAGGAAAGAAAAACCGGACCTCCTCATTTTACATATAAATTTTAGACATTAATTTTAATTATACTTGATATTTTAAATAAAATAAATTATTCAATGAATTACTTAAGTGAAAAGACAATAAGCAAGAAATAAACCAAAAAACATTTAACTCTTATTCTTTATGCAAGTCACTTAGGTAGATTAGTCAAGGGATTGATAGTTTGATCAATGGACATAGATTCTTTCCATTCGAGGGATCGGGGTTTGAGTATTTTTGTGAGTCGATGATTATAATTGGGCATTGAACTAGATTAGTGACCTATGTTAGCATGAGGAGGTGGTTTAGTGAAATCAGCCCTAACTCTTTTAATCTTTGTTATTTTACTTCTTTTTATCGCACTCCAAGTGTTCATAAAAATTACCCAAAAATATTTTCTTGTTATTTTGCTCTTGAATTTTATGTTTGTTTCATTTATTGCTATTTATATTGTTACAATCAAATTATAATTGTTGTTTCTAAAAGCCATAGTTAATGAATATTGTTATTTTTTTGAGTATTACGTGAGTCCCTGAGAATACGAGTGACAACTAGCGCCAGAGGTTTAGAAATATTAAAAAAGAACTAACATCAGGTTTATTTTAAAAACCGTTGTTATCTAGTTATTTGATAAATTGGTTTTCAAAATTACAAACAACATAAATTTTTTAAAAATATTTTTAGAAGATAATAGATATGTCAAATATAAAATTAAAATAATTGATATTAGCGGTGTTATTCACCCGTGTTTTAGCCCATATGTTTACAAATTGTATGAGTTCGCTCAATTTCATAAATAATACTATACTTTTTTTTATCTCTTATTTTTGTGATTAGTAACAAAAGATAAAAAGCCACCATATATTAATGTTCTTAAAAATAATTGAATAACTTGATATTGAGAGTTTCTTTAAACTCTTCATATCATATTCCATGTATTCTTTCTCAATCATTCTCACTTTCACAATTTAACTAAGTACCACGCAATAACAACTGGGGAAAAAAAATTAACAAACGTGATCTCCATTCCCATGCTTATGTTTATCTCTAATCCAAATTATACCTATTATTGTGCAACAAACTAGACCAATACAATCATAATAATAAAAAAAAGGATTTATAATGCAAACAGATCTAAGATTGATAAAGAGAAATAGAACACGGTGTATTTGTATAATTTTCAAAACCGACTATGTGTTCCATGCATCCTCTACAAACAAATGCTGATCATGTAATCGATTATCAGTGACATGTAATCGATTTTGTGTCCCCTTCAAAACTGACTATGTGTCCCCTTCAAAGATATGATTGTATAATCGATTAACAGAGTCATGTAATCGATTATCAATAAAAAAGTTTTAGAAAATCTTTTGAAAAGACACATCTCTTCAAACTGTTTTGAAAATATACAATGGGTCTATATACATGTGTGCCCTTACATCGAAAATAAGAGATTTATCAGAGAACTT